>NW_021635393.1:0-89524 GCF_004799145.2 Neltuma alba
TCTGCTTTGGATCTAACTGTGATCCTTTACTGAACCATATTAAACTTCAATGGCTAAGTCTCCGAAAGAGTCTAGACCAAAGGACTAAGTTGTACAATACTTTGTCTCTACTTAGTTAGCAACCTAACTGATATTCCCCAAGACTATTCATAGATATCAATTGGTCTTCATAGATCTTACTTATTCCTTTTGTCAACTCCAGATTATCTCTGTTTACCTTTAACTTTATCTTCCCTTCGGCTGAACTTTGTGTATTTTTGCCAAAAATGGCTTATATTTCTAGCCTCTACACACTTTTACACATAAAGTCCCAAGGTTACCCATCTTTGGGCTACTCTTACCTAAGCACGCTTACTGAACAGTGCTGACAGGAATCTAAGACACTGATACTGATAGTCACATCCAGTAATATAGCAATTAGGAATAAGGATATTCCTAAATATTTAAAGGTGAAAAATGACAAGGAGAAATAGAAGAATTTTGGTGGAAAATAATTATTATAATTTTCCAAGCCAATTATGAAAAGTTTGACTAATTAAGGAAAATTGGTCAAGAATAATTATGGAAAAATAATTCCGAGCCTCAGAAAATTAAGAAAAAATAAGGACAATGTTCCTTGAGAATTATATGGGATTATAAAATTAGTTTTATGACCAAATGCCCTTAGAAAAATTACAAGGAATTTAAGGGCAATTTAAGCTAGTTTAAGGTCTTTTATTTGGAAAAATCCAAATAATATTTTAAGGAGGATAAAAAATTCCAAGAAAATTCCTGTGATGTCCCAAGGAATTATAAGAGATTATAAAATTAAAAGAAGGCCCTCAAGTACCCAAGATTTTTTCCAATTCCTCTGAAAAGTGGAAAAATCATTAAAGAGAAGGAAATTAGTTTTCCATTTTATTTAATTATTGGGAAAATAATTTTAAGATAAAGAGGAAAAATTTGGAAAGATAAAAATGAGGAGAATAATTTATGGATCTGATAGAAAATAATTACAGGGGCCAGAGTATTGTAATTATAGAAAAGAAGTTAAACCCAGTGTAAAAGTGCACCGATAAAGCAAGACTAGAGTCTTGCAATTCAAATGGTTCACACTTAGCCATGTGTCAAGCCTCTAATGGATGGTAATTAAAGCTTTCCAAGTGTCAAGCTATCAATGGAGAGGATCTTGACTTTGGAATTTAATTACATTATGATTTAAGTTAATTAAGAGAGAAAATTAAGACTAAGTAGGCTCTTGACACTTGGCACAACATTAATGATGGTTGGTGGGATATTTTGTGTGCATTGAATGAGCTTCTCCTCCCCTAAATCTGATCTACATCTCGGCCAAGGAGAGTTAGAGAGGAAAACGGAAGAGCTTCAAAGGAAAACCAAGAGAAAGGCATCAACTTTGGTCATTCAATCAAGGATTCAAGGTGAGTTCTTAGTTCCAGATGTGTTCTTGCCTTGTTTTCCTTCTCTTTTATGGTTGAAAAATATGTCCCCTCTCTCTCTAATGGTTGGCTGAAGTGAATAATAAAAGGGGAAGGGAGTTTTGTTCATCACACTTGCTAAGACACAACAACACAAGTTAGATCCTAGTGTTTGCAAGTGATTATAGTTGGTTTTGAAGCATTTTTCATGGTTATTTCCTTGAGTGTTATTTTCGGCAAAAGCAAGATCTGAACCCTAGGATATGTTTTTTAAAGTTTTGAGGCTTCCATTGTGTTTAAAATGAAAAATAATGAAGGGTAAACCTAAAGAATAAGTGTTGGAAGCCATAGAAGCAAAGTTGCAATTTTTGAGTTTTAAACCCTAAGGGTTCGGCCAAACTGAAACTGAAGGAAGGAAATTTATTTTGTTAAATCCAAGTAGATATTTGGAATCTACATAAAAAATCATATAGGGTTGAGTCAAGAAGTGATTTTTAGGGTTTATGGAAACCAACTCTAAAAATCCAAGAACAAAGATGGAAGCTTTAAGGGGTTTAGGAGTTACTTGAGTTATGATAGTGATTTTATGAGGAATGGTTGATGATTCTTGCTACCCTTTTTGTGGATTGCCATGTTAGGGTTTGGCACTTGTTGAAGCAAGAAGGAACAACAAGAAAACAAAAGGCATTGGATTAAGGTAGTGGGATCTAATTAGCCATTAATGTTAACTTTGCATTGTTATTTATGGCATGTATGCTTGCTATTATATGGTTGAACTACGATGATGTGATATGGTTGCTCCTTACATTTGTTGCCATGGCCTTGCATGTTGAGGTTGCCTATTTATAAAAAGATTAGTTCTCCTATGATAGCTAATGTTGAAATGCTTTATAATGATGCATGTTAATGTTTTGGTTGATTGATCTTGCTACTGGGATTTCTTAAAATCTCATCCCCAAATATAATATAACACTTTAGGGCCTGAAACTACTATGGACAAGCTACAGATTGGAGGCTAAAGTATGGTGTTTTGCCATAAAATTCGTGGACCCTTTTTGGTTATCTATATATTAAACTAACAATGCTGTAAGCACACTAACACTGCCATATTCGTGCAACTTTTTGATTATTCTACTGGATGCGTTTAATCACAAAATTTGGTATGATAAAAGATAACATCCTGATCTTCAATTTGATAGCTAATTCGTTAAAAATGGCTAAGTATACGAATTTTAATGATTTTTCAAAGTTAAAGGTCAGAATCTGGGAAGAAGGGTTTTTGGCAAATGAACAGTATGACATTTCACAAAAGCCTGACACTTTTTCATAAGGAATTAGATCATGAGATTATTTTTCCTTGAAATAGAACTTAAATAGCTTTAAGTATAATTTTGAACCACCCCATTTGGATTTTTTTGGAATAAGTTATGAATTTTTGAAGTTGGGCCAGAAAAACTGGATTTTTACCAGATGAGCAATAAAAATCCGAAATTTAGCGTTTTTAAGGTAAAAAGTGAGCCCAAGACCATTCAATGTGTTCTAAAGTGGTTTTAAATGAAACTTAAGTGGATATAATAGTAAGGTGTGATAGATAGGCTCGAACCCTGGTACATTGCTGTCTTATACCCTTCTGGTTCTATTTTTGTTAGGTCTTTTCAGCTTACATTCTTGACTCTAACCTCATCTTAAGGATTTGCCCGTTGTCACACCTTACTATCGAATCTACTTAGGATTTAATTAAAACCATTTTAGACCACATTGGATGGTCTTGGGCTCAAAAATTCATGAAAAAAGCTTATTTTCGGATTTTTACTGTTCATCAGGTAAAAATCCAGTTTTCTTGCCCAACTTCAAAAATTCATAACTTATTCCACAAAAATTGAAATGGAGTGGTTCAAAATTCTATAAAAAGATCTTTGAATTCTATTTCAAGAAAAAATAATATTATGAACCAATTCCATTTGAAAAAGCATCATGTTTTTGTGAAATTCACCTTTGTTCATTTGGCAAAAATCCTTTTTCCAGATTCTGAACCTTAAATTTGAAAAATCATTAAAAATCGTATACTTGGCCATTTTTAACGTACTGCCTATCAATTTGAAGCTCAAGATGTCAACTCTAAGCATACTAAATTTTGTGTAGAGATTCATTCAGTAACTTAATAAAACATGGCTCTAAACTAACATCCTGCTTAGGGATTACAGCACCAAATATTGATATTTATACATAACCAAATGTCCACGAATTTTTATGGTGCAACACCATAATTTAGCCTCCAATCTGCAGCTTGCTCTTGAGAGTTTTAGGCCCTAAAATGTTACATTATATTGGGGGGATGAGATTTTGAGAAATCCCAGTAGCAAGACCAATCAACCAAAACATTAACATGCATCAATTACAAGCATTTCAACCTTTTGCTATTAATAGGGAACTATTTTACCTCATACATGTAGCACCCTAACATGCAATAGCCAAGGCACATAAAGTAAGGAGTATAGCTATACAATCATCATCATCATCATCATCTAGTTCAACCACATAATAGCACATGAAATTGCATAGCAATCAATGCAACACTTAACATTAAGGTTAATTAAATCTTACTACCTTAATCCAATGCTCTTTGATTTTCTTCTTCTCATTTCTTGCTTCCACAAATGCCAAACCCTAACATGGAAATCCACAAAAATGGCAGCAAGAATCATTAACCATTCCACATAAGAATCAATAACATAACTCAAGAAACTCCTAAAGCCCTTCAAGCTTCTATCTTTGTTCTTGAATTTCTAGAGTTGGTTTCCATAAACCCTAAAAATTCCCTCTTGACCTTTTCCTACATGGTTTTTCATGTAGATTCCAAATATCTACTTATATTTAAGAAAATAAAACTTCCTCTTTCAATTTCAGCTTGGCCGAACCATTAGGGTTCAAAATCCAAAAATTGTAACTTTGATTCTATGGCTTCCAACACTTGTTCTTTAGGTTTACCCTACACCATTTTTCATTTTGAACACAATGGAAGCCTCAAAACTTTGAAAAACTCATCCTAGGGTCTAAATCTAGCTTTGGCCTAAATGAAACTCAAGCAACATGGCAAAGAAAACACTTCAAAATTAACCTACAACCACTTGTAACCACTAAGATTTATCATGCTTTGAAGTGTTCTAGCAAAATTGAACCATAAAACTTCCTCCCCTATAATATATATGTTTCGGCCAGCACCAAAAGAGAAGGAAAACTATGATTTTCAACCATACAACTCAAGCAAACAAGGTGGAGAACAACTTAAGAACAAAAACTAACCTTGAAGCTTGGTTGTTTGATCAAAGTTGATGGCTTCCCCTTGATTTCCACTTGAAACTCTCTCTTTTCTCTCTTGCTCTCACTTTGGCCAAACCATAATCAGATCTAGGGGGAAGGAAGAGCTTATTAATGAACCAAAAATATCCACCAACCATCATTAATGCCATGCCAAGTGTCATAAGCCTGCTTAGTCTTAATCCTCTTTTTAATTAACTTAAATCATAATGTAATTAAATTCCAAGGTCAAGATCCTCTCTATTGGTAGATTGACACTTGGAAAGCTTTAATTATCATCTATTGAATGCTTGACAAGTGGCAACTTGTGGGCCAAGTAAAGTGTAAGACTCTGATTAACACTTTATTAGTGCACTTTTATTCTGGGTTTAACTTTTTTTCTATAATTACAATCCTCTAACCTCTGTAATTATTTTCTGTCATATCCATAAATTATTCTCCTCATTTTTATCTTTCCAAATTGTCCTCTTTGTCTCAATTTTAATTTCCCAATAATTAAATAAAAAGGAAAACTATTTTCCTTCTCTTTAGCGATTTTTCCTCTTTTCAAAGGAATTGGGAAAAATCTTGGATACTTGGGAGTCTTTTTTTAATTTCATAATCTCTTATAATTCCTTGGAATATCATAGGAATTTTCTCGGGATTTTATCCTCCTTAAAAATATTTATTTGGAATTTTCCAAATAAAGGACCTTAAACTAGCTTAAATCGCCCTTAAATTCCTTTGTAATTTCTCCAAGGGCAATTTGGTCATAAAATCAATTTTATAATCCCATATAATTCT
Source organism: Neltuma alba (assembly GCF_004799145.2). Lineage (NCBI taxonomy): Eukaryota > Viridiplantae > Streptophyta > Magnoliopsida > Fabales > Fabaceae > Neltuma > Neltuma alba. The sequence goes on from NW_021635393.1 coordinate 5,517, forward strand.
CAATGAATATTGTCCTTAATTTTCCAAGGCTTGGAAATATTTTTTCATAATTACTCTTGACCAATTTTTCTTAATTAGTCAAACTTTTCATAATTGGTTTGGAAAATTATAATATTTTCCACCAAAATTCTTCTATTTCTCCTTGTCATTTTTGACACTTAATTATTTAGGAATATCCCTATTCCTAAATGTCATATTACTGGATGTGACACTCGTCAATACTCAGGTTGTCTTTGTATCACACGTGGTTCTTCCTGTATCTGGAACTAGCTTGAATGTCTCTTATTTAAGACTTATGGCTCTAATTTTTCTAACTCTAGCTTGCTTATATTAATCAGAAGAGAATTGAGCTCAGCCTAATCAATGATAAGGTTATCTGGAAGGAAGTCATGGGTACTCTTTCTATACTAGTTCACTACTAAAGGAGGTTTCCACATCTCAAACTCATCATTGGTACTTATCTTCCCAAAGAGGTACTGTACTCTTACTCTTATGGCTCAACTACTTTTCCTTAAGCTCAGTCTACTACAACGTCGGAAGCTACTATACTCTACCATAAGCCTCTTCAGGATCCATAGTGACCCTGGAATATTATCATCAGTCTGAGCCATGTTAAGATCTTTGAGAGACTCTGGACCACAGGACTGAGCAATAAAATAAGTCACTTTTACTTAGTTGGTAACTTGACTGATCATTCTCCAAGACTATTCCAAGAGCCAATATCATTCTCTTAGGCCTCAATCAATTCTCTAAGCCATCTATCTATCTCCTTAGGTGCATAATCCAATCTGCCTTTAGAGTTCTCTTACTCCTCTAGCTGTTCTTACCATCTCTATTTAATTTAAAATGATACAGGGAAAGAACTTATGCAACTTCTCTTTCCTCTGCTTCACTTCTGAGTAGGAAAATTACTCTAACATGCATAATACCTGGCATTTCAATGCAAGGACTAAAAGCCCTTACTGGTTAATATGTTTGTAGCGTGCCATTCAGACATCTCATCCCTACAAAAGGGAGCCTCTTATATTCTGTTTCTAGCTGATTCTGAAAGTTATAGGGAGAGGACTTATAAGGTTTTCTTCTTTCTGCTTGCTCTAGTACTCTACTAAGCTTAGGGACATTTAACTCTAACTTTGTTCTTGGCTAGTCATGCTTTCATTGGGTAACGTCAACTCTGCTTTCCTTGGCTCGGCTGCTCTTCTCAGTTCTCAATGATAGACACATCACTTTCGCTACAGCAACATCAACTCCATCATGACTGCTTCCCTTTCCTGCTCAGATAGGGTATCTGGCTCTGTCTAGAGTGGTGCCAATTCTGCCTCAAAGGACTAGTTCCCAATTACTCTAGGAAGACTCGTGGCTAAGACTATATCCTTTGTAAAAAGATGCCTCTCAACCTAACCCCAAGTGACTAAGTATCTCTTAACATTCTCGAGAACATGCTTATCTCTATATGCTAGTTCCCTGCATATCTATCTGTCTCATTCTCATCTCTCTCTCTTCTTCCTGATCCCTAAAAAATTTCAATAGGGCTATCTATCTTGAGTTTACTATCTATAAGTTCTTATTGATCTATTCAGGGACTTAAGATAGCTACTTTATTATGGTGCCCTACCCCTAACGAGGCTATAAGAGTTCATCAAGCTTAGGTTGCCACTATACCCTCTTGCTGGTGTACAGACTCATACCCTTAACAGTCCTGTCTAACTCTTAGTCATTACTCTTCCTCTAGAGGGGGAGTCTGATAACTTTAAATAGTGGCTACTTTCCTTATTGTATGATTTCTTATCATCATTTTATCTATCTTTTTCTAGCTGAGGATTCACCTCTTAACGATCCTCAACACTTATTTTTCTGAAAGCACCCACCTCCAATCCATAACCATAGTTGGACAATAACTAGTACCCTATTACTAGTTCTAACCTGAATTGGGTTTTTCTAAACCTTTACAAATAGTTTCCTTTTTCCTATGCCAAAATCTCTATTCTGATACCAAAAATATTACACCTTACTTCTATTATAGCTTAAGGTCCAATTAGAACCATTTCAGACCATTTTGGATGGCCATTAACTTATAAAAACATAACTAGGACATTGATTTATGGAAGCATTGTTCATTGTGCATTTTTCATATTACAGGATCAACTTTTAAAAATCATAACTAATTCTAAAACAATCATATAGAGGTGCTTCAAATTTCTACTTGAACCTCTTTCAATTCTCTTTAAGGAAAAAATATCAAACTGGACTTATCTCATGCCCATTCATATAGTTTTTTCATTAAACATTACTATTCATTTGGTAAATCCTAAAACTTTCAAATTTCTTACCTCAACTATGGAAATTTGTATCTCTTTGTGTACATATCCAATTAAAGTGATCTACCTCTCATTTTAAAGTTTCAGATGTGTACTATATGCTTGCCAAACTTCGTCACTTAATTCATTCATTTGATAGGTCAAACTGGAGCTCGAAACTGACTGCTCCAGGACCTATGTTTTTCTCTTTACCTTTACTTGCTTTAATTCTTTTATTTGCTTTGGCATGCATAACTTAGGCTTATTCTTTCCCATTCATTCTCATAGATTTTCATTTATGCTAAAGACATTCTAATCAATTACATTGCATCATTGGTGTAACATCCCGATTTTTGGGCCTATAAGTACTAGAAATAGCCCGAATGGGATAGGCTATCAGACCCCTTTTTAGTAGAGGTCTTAAAGATGAGAAAGAAAGTTAAAGCAGTTTTAGGGACTAAACTGCAAAGTGAATGTTTTAAGGGGCTAAAGGGTAATCAAAGTTAGAGGCTCCAGTAAAGTCTCAAAGGCCCAGAAAGAGAAAAGAGGCTAGATGCAGACCGAAGGTTAAGTTAGAAGCTTCAAAGAGATTGTTTTATAAGGTTGAGCCTAAGCAGGGGTAAAACCGTAAATTCAGAAAGTTATGGCCATCAGGGGTAAAAATGAAAAGTACTTAGAAAATTCTAAGAAAATCCCAGAAAATGGGAAATAATATTCTAAGACTCTTTTGTGAAGAGAGATGACGAAAATTACCCTGAGGTAACTTAAAAGGAATTTATAAGTTTATGGCTCAATTTGAGATGTAGAGGTAGATTTAATTGTTTGAGTCATAAGAAAGCCTCAGAAAATTATGGTAAAATGGGGATGTATGATCTAAGAGACTATAGAAAATTATAAAATTAGTTTCATCCCCAAAAGACCAATAAAATGGCTTTAAGAATACTTAAAAGCCAGTTGTGCCGAAAAAGGGCATTTTAAAGAATGATTTTTAAGAGGGGCTACAGGTTGAGTTATGACCTGAGAAAATTCACAGATTTTCTCTAGAATATGAGGAATTTTATGATATTTTTGGATGAATTTTTGGAGCTCTAAATTGAATAAAATGCTCCGGTCAAATATTAAATAATTTTGTCCCATAAATAGGAGACAAAACCAAAGAAAATATCTAAGAGCCATCATGACGATGCTGAGTCAGCGTGCTGAGTCATCAAGCGTAATCATGACACCGACGAGTCATCATGCTGAGTCACCAAGCGTAATCATGACACCTACGAGTCATCATGCTGAGTCACCAGAAGATATTTATGGACAGCATAAAAATCAGAACGCAGTATGGGAATATTTTAGACAGTCTTTTGTCTACCCGTTATAGTGAAATCTTTACTGCATGACTCAGTAAGGTTAAGTAGCCCGTCAGTAGAGCTAATTATTTTCCCCTCTGCTCCTCTAAGGTGGCACCATATATGTACTTATTAAGATGAGAAAATAGTGTCAAAACATGTCCTGGTGGTACAGGGTAAGTCAGGACCCGAAAAGTATCCGATACGGTGCAAGATTAGCTTGATAGGTGGAGAAATAATTGAGAAAATATTTTTGCACGAATTTCCATTTATGTTCTCCCTATTTTAATGCCATAAATGATGAAAGGACATGAAAGTGACAAGTGTACGGTTAGATGAGAAAAAGAAAATATTACGTGTACGGCTAGATGCAAGACACGTGTACTGTCGGATGCAAGACACGTGTGCGGTCGGATTAAAGACATGTGGCTTGATGATGTAAGCATGATGTCATCATGATGAGGTAAGCATGATGTCATAGGACACTTGTCATCGTAAGATCAAAAGAGAAAATGGACGGTCCAGATCGAGCCACGTATTTTTAAGATCAACGGTCCAGATTCAGTCTGCTTTTCTATAAATACCCCCTCCCCTCCCTACCATTTCATCCAAGCATAAGGAATCCATGGGGAAGCTCTTGCAAAATGGTTTCTAGAGAGAGAAAGAAGAGGGAGAAAGAAAAGCCAAGTGGTTCCAAGCCAGATCAAACTCTAAAACAAGGTATGTGATGGTTATAGCACCTGATTTCATGCCTGTTTCGGATTAGTTACTGTGCGTATCTGATTCTGAAATTTTGCATGCTTAAAGTACACTCTGTGAGCTTTAAATCTATAGGTAGAACACTTCATTTGGATATGTGTACGATTTATGGTGATTTTCCAAAGTTAGGGTTTGAAATCTGGAAACAGTGTTGAACTTTTGGAAGAGTTTCGAGTTCCGTACAATTCCGGTGCTGTTTGGAATAGAATTGGTTCCTGAAACTATTTTTCCATTAAATTTAACTTAAGGATCTTTTAGTGAGACTTGGAAGCACTCAATTTGGATTTTTCTAGAATTAATTATGAATTTTCAAATTGAGCAAAAAATCTGAAATTCTGCGTGAACAGTACCCGCGAAGCAAAATTTCCAGATTTGGTATTCTTGAATCTAAGGCCATCTAAAGTGGTCCTAATTGACAAGAAAGGATCTTAAGGATGGGAAATGATAAGATTTATGTTAGAAAAGTTAGAAAGAAAACCCTAAGACTAAGAGAAAGGGTTGAGGTTCAAGAAAGCTAGTCTTGAACTTTATGTAATCTAGTGGTCCTAATGGATTGTATGATCAATATGACTATGTTTAGGACCTTTGGAACATCCAAGAGGATGTTTGGTGATGTTGACCGAATGTCCACATGGTTGGAAAGACAAGGGAATCAAAGGAAAAGCAAGGGGAAAGCCATGTTACAAGGTAGTGAATTTACCTATACTGTGTGCTTGATATGTATGCTTGCATGATGTGATTGTGTTGCCATGATGTGACTAAGCTATGATGAAATGTTTGCAAAGTTATGTTTGCAAGTTTATGTTATGTTTTGCCTTGGCAATATGTTATGGAAGCATGAAATGCTTTAGCTTACTTTCCATGGCATTCATCTGTTAATGTTATAACATGTCATGCATGTGCATTATGTCTTGCATGCTTATGGGTAGTGTTTGCTACTGAGATTCTCCCGAATCTCACCCCTCCCTAACCAACCATTTAGGTCAATCAATGATGGGCAATAATGACATGAGAAGCAAGGAGAAGTAAGCGAAGAATTATTCTTGTTAATGGATGAGACTGTTGATAAATGTATAATTCTACTATTTTGTGAACTAGGTTATGGATGCCAACGATGCCATATATTTAATTATAATATTTATGGCATGAATGAAAGTGTATGAGCATGAACGAGAAATAGTAAGGCCATGTTATGTATGCCAAAGAAATAAAAAGAATTAAAGAGATGTTAAGGGATAAAACGTAAGTCCTGGAGCAGTGAGTTTGTAGCTCCAGTTTGACCTATCAAATGAGTGAGTTAGGTCATAAGATTTGGCAAATAAAGAGATCTTATGTCTCTCTTTAAAATGAGGGGTAGTTTGCCCGATTCTGATAACCGAGCAGAAAGTTATGCCTTTCCAAAGTTAGGCAAAAATACAGTAAAATCCGAAAATGACCAAATGAACAGTAACTTTTTCAAAGGAAATTGAGCTCGAATTTCAAAGCAATCAGTTCAAAAACTATTTTTCCTCAAAATTTTATCCAAAGAGATTTCTGTAAAACTTGGAATCACTCAATTTCAATTTTTCTACAATTAGTTATGAATTTTCGAAATTTGCCACATTTTAAGGTGACAATGAATAGTAACCCATAAATAAAAATTTTCAAACTTGATTTTTCATCAATTGTAGCCTTCAAAAGTGATTCCAAATGCTTCCGCAAGGAAAGTTAATTGATTTAAACATGAGGTGTTACAATTGGCATCCATAAACATAATTTACATAATAGGAGAATTATACATTAATCTCATTTATTAACATCAATAATTCTCTATTTTCTTCTCCTTCCTTCTCATGCCATTATTTCCCATCATTGATTGACCTAAATAATTGGTTAGAGAGGGGAGGGATTTGGGAGAATCTCAGTAGCAAACAATATCACATAATCATGCTAGATGGATGCTAATGCATTACATGCAACTTGCTTATTCTCTTGTGAGTTAGTGACATACTAGCATGTCTAAATCTACCTTCTTGATGCATGGCTATGGAGGCATAATCTACTCATCATAAATAGTAATCACAGCAGCTAAAACATGTCATAACAACATTCAAACATCATGTACATAGCAATACACAAGTATACAATATCAAACAATGGCAATAGGTAAATTCACTACCTTGTACTTCTAGCTTTCCTCTTGTTTTTCCTTTGACTCCCTTGACTTCCCAACCATAAAAGCTTTCAGTCAATATCATCAAACATCTTTTAGGATGTTCTAAGGTTCTAAACATAGCCATAATGATCATACAATCCATTAGGACTAAGAGATTACATAAAGTTCAAGACTAGCTCTCTTGAACTTAACCTTTTCTCTAAATTTTAGGATTAGTGTTCTAGCTTTGTAATAATTGTTCTTTAGGCCAGTCCTACACAATTTTACCCAAGAAATCCAAATATGAGCTTAGATTCATAAAAAGAAAACTCCTTCTCCAAAAACCAGTGTTGGCTAAATAGGGGGTTTTGAAATCTAAAATTCCAACTTTAATTACAATGCTTCCAATGCTTGTTCTTAAGGGACATAAATAGATCTGGCTAAACAGTATATTTGGTTCCATAACATGCAATTCTTCCAATTTCAATGAAATACCACTTGAATTAAGCTATAATCAATGACTTTAAACTGACATCAAAATCATCCTCCCTTATCTCTTATAGATTTCAGTCAGCACCTCCTCTTAGGGGAATCCACATTTTTCAACCATCAAACGCAAGAATACAAATCAAAATACAAGGTAGAATATAAAACCAACCTTGTATCCAAGCTTAGATTATCAAAGGTGGTATTTTCCTCTTGATTATGCTTCAAGAAATAAAATGACAAGAGTTTCCCCTCTTGTTCTCATCTTGGCCAAAAAAGTGAAGAGGTGAAGGCTATTTATAGCTAAAACTTTGGCCTTAAATGGACCAAAATGCCCTTGAAAGCTAATAGAAAGTGTAAAGGTAAACTTGAAACTTCAATTGCACTTTTGTATCATCTTCCTGCATCATCCCTTACATCATCCTTCTAGAAGGGCTAGGTGTCAAAAATCTAGTAGAGAGGAAGGAAGAATGAATCTTGACCATTGGATCAAAACTTAATCTCTAATGGCCTGTTTAGTTCGATTACATGAAAAAGGATTACATGTAATCCTAATGTAAATAGCTTATTCAAATGTTTGGTTGAGTTTATGTAATGTAAATAGGATTACATTTTGTAATGCTGATTACATTAAATGAGTGCATCATTATTACATTGGGGAGACTCATGAATAGGGATGCGGACCTCTTGTAATTGAGTTGAAAAGACAATGTTGCCCTTATAATTTTAAAATTGACTTTATTCACCATTGAACTTTTTTCTTCGTCTTCCTCTCTCCACACACCTTATTGTCCCCACTGTCGTAGGACGACCTCTGCATTCACCACCCCCATTGACTTTTGCAAAACTCCTCACCATTTTCATCTTCAATGAATAGATCTAGCAACATTTTTCATCTATCTTTCTCATACCATCAAACCTCATCATCGTCATTGTCTACCATCAAGATGAACACAAATCTACATCGCCATTTTTTAGTAATGAGATCAATCGGATCTGTGATGAGGGAGAATGGATGAGAAGCAAAGAATCTCCTTTTCCCTTTTGTGAATGTTTCCCTCTCTCTAGCTCTCCACAAGACACTCTTCATCAAAACCATTTGTAGAATACTGATTCATAGGTAGGATATTGATGTTTTATGGTGTTGAGAGGCGACGGTGATAATTGAAGATGAAGGAAAACAAGCGAGTGAGCGACGGTAGGGGACAAGGTGAAGATGAAGGAAAAAGGGATGGACTATTTTAGTCTTTTTACTGATATTATTCTTAAATTAAATAAATAAAAGTTCAATTTATTATTATCATTTTTACTATCATACCAAACAAACTCATGTAATTATTATTACATTACATTCCATTCCTTATCATTACATTGCATTCCCTCTAATTCAATGAACCAAACAGGACATAAGTTTCCTTCTAATTTACTTGACTCACATTTATCTGACTTTCTTAATAGCCTTCTGGAGTTCAAAAAATTCTTGTGTTTACTTTATAAATTTTCTTTAATTTTAGAGAATATCTATGAATTTTCTCACGTCATAACACTTCCTTTAAGCCTTTCATAAAATCATTTACTAAAATACCCTTAACTAGCATAATCGACTTTATATTTTATTAAAGTCATTCCACTGGCCTTCTGGGAGAGGAACTTTTATAAATTAGCACAACCTTTTAACTATTTAAACTCATTTTTGTGTTATTTTTGAAGTCTCTTGCTATTTTAAATAATTATCTCAAACAGTGTACTTTTGATGTCCATGATCTTATAGATTCTATTTAAGTTGCCTCAGGGGTATTTTCTTCATTTCTCTTTACAAAAGAGTCTTAGGATATTATTTTCCATTTTTTTGAGATTTTTCTAGAATTTTCTATATATTTTCTATTTTTATCTCTGTTGGCCATAACTTTCTAAATTTACAATTTAATCCCTACTTGAACTTAACCTCATAAAACCATCTCTTTGAGGCTTCTAGCTTAACTTTAGACTTGTATCTAGCCTCTTTTCTCTTTCTAGGCCCTTGACACTCTTCTGGAATCTCAACGTTACACATTTGCCCCCAGTAACTTTCTCACTTTGCAATTTAATCCCTAAAATTGCTTTAACTATCTTTATCATTTTTGAGATTTCTGCTAAAAAGGGTTTGATAGCCTATCCAATTCAGGCTAATTCTGGTACTTTTAGACTCAAAAGTCGAGATGTTACAATCTGGTGCTGAGTATTGTGGTGGTTTTGCTTTGGAATTTTTTGTTTGATGGTTTTTGGTTTAAGTTTTTGGGTGCATAAAGTCAACCTTCTCTCCGTAGCAAAGCTTTGTCTTGGGTTGCTTCTTTTGACTGTTTTTGCTTGCAACTTTGGTTGCGCTGCAACTATCTTCTTGAAGAATTTCTATGCCTTTGGCGTTTAATTCCTACAGTAGCTTGCATGGAGGAATTGTTTCATGTCCATTCGATTAGAGCAAGGAGCTCATCAATTACTCACCCTTGCATGTCTGGTTGAAGTTGCTCAAGCTTCGGTTTCAATTGGCAGAACCTTCTATTGCATGCTTTTATTTATTGTTCAATGTTTGTGTTTGTTTTCTTTCATTTGTAATATTCTTATTCTAATGATGGGTCGGCTTTATTCTCTGCTTTATTTGGATTTACTCAAATTAACTAGTGTGAGTAATAATCTTTTAATTCATTTGAATAAAATTGTCCTTTTATTTAAAAAAATCATGCATGTAATGTTACTTATTAATTTTTTTCCCATTTTATCATATTTAGGTAAACCATATATTAAACTCACAACATAATTAAATCTATCTATTAATCTTGCATTTATTAATTATTCTTTTAAAAAATATTGAACCCATTTCAAACTAATCCTTACACATGAAGCTCTCTTATGACCCCAAAAAAAAAAAAAATCTCTCCTCACAGAGTGTATATTAATATATGCGTGCGCGTGTGTGTGTAATAGTTTACAATTTATATAGAAATTATATCATTATTAAATTATGACTAATTTCATCCAAACTCCGTATAAAACAAAAAGATCGATTCTAAACTAATTGTGTTGATAAATATATTAAAATCAGTTTTTCCAATACGTTGGTCGTTTGATAAGATCATTAAAGAACGACTTTCTTAATATGTAAAATGTAGTATTATTTTTCAATTACTTTTATTTCTATTTTTTATTTTTTATATTTCCGAGTAAAACAGTTCATTAAAGCTTATTCGAAAAACAACTCATTAAACAATAAACGTAATTAGGTTCAACTATTAATCCTGTATTCATTATGCTTCTAAATTTATTTTGGAAATTACAGCATTTGAAGAAAACATTTTGCATTCCTGTTTTATCTAAATCCATACAACGCTCGAAAGTAACTATGAAGTTGAAATATTTACATTACTTTTAGAATAAAATACTCAATAATTAAACAAGGTGGCGGGATGTGGTGGACCTTTTAGAGATCATGAGGGGAATTGGTTGGGCAGCTTCGCGCGACGCCTAGGCAGATGCAGTGTAGAGGATGCGGAATTATGGGGCGTCCGAACTGTTGTTACGCTAGTACACAAATTCCCTGGAAATAGGGTCATTATTGAGTCTGATTCGCAGGTTGTAGTAGATAAACTGGAAGAAATGATATCTAGTGGAGAGACTACCAACAGATTTATGAGCAGAGTGGGAGAAGTCCTGGGAGATGGATGGGAGGTGAAGGGGAGGCATGCTCCTAGAAAAGGCAATTTGGTGGCAAAGTGGCTGGCAAGTGGAGCTTCCTTCAAACCAATGAGATTCGATTGATTGAGGAACCGCCAGAGAGACTTGTTAAGTGGACAGAGGATGACAGATTGGGCGTTGCGCACTCTACACGTGTTCTAGTTTAGCTTTTCGCTGTTTGGACGCTCTAGCCCCGTTGTATAATTAAAAAAAAAAAAAAACTCTGGCTAACCTTCTAAATCGTATCATTTAGTTTAATCGGTTAACACCATTAGAAATATTCTTAGGAGATTCTAAAATATTATTTTTCAATGAAATTTATATTAAAATAAATTGTTTACTATTTTATCTATTATAATAAATTCTTTTAAATATTTTTATGGTTACACGAATTTTATTTACTTAAGGCAATCATAAAACATTTTATTAAAAGTTAAATAATTTTTTCAATAAATATATATACTCGAACTAATATGTTCATAAATTTTTGAATTATAAATTTAAATAATTTATAAAATCTTTTAAACTTGTATCATTTAAACTTTATGATAAACAATAATATGTATTTGAAATATGTTTTTACAATTAAAAGAAATCAAGTAAATAATTTATCATGATTGTGATAAAAAAAATTAAAATTATAAAATTTATGATTTAAATTAATAATTTTTAAACATATTAGAAATTTTAAAATATATGTATTGGAATTATTTTTTGATTTTATAAATAACATTTTTTGAAAAATATAAATGTCTAAATGTTATTATGTTAAAAAGAGGTATTTTGGTCAAAAAAATAATTTAAAGTCAAACCTAACATTCAACTACCGGTCTGAATAAATGACAATAGAATCTAAATATAGAAGGGAGATTTGTGTAACATACATTTTAATTTTAAAGGAGTTTAATACATTTTCAAAATATAAGGGAGATTTCGTGATTGAAATATAAAATAGAAGGGTGATAAGTATATTTCATTCTTAGTTTTAATATTATAATTCTACTCATAAGAAATTTACACTTAAATACTTTGCAAATCAAAGCATTCCAGTAAAACGTTGTTTGGCCCCTTTCATAAAGACAATGTTGGATAATGATGAAGATCAACAATGATAATAATTTAAAAAAAAATATCTAAGTTCCTCTGCTTCATTTTTAATTAAGAGTTAAGACCTTTCATTTTTTTAATGGACACTTAAAGTTTTATTAATTATAGACATTAGTTTCTATTCTCATATGTGAGAGAAATTTTTTTATTAGACATAAGCATCTTCTATTAGAAATATGTTTTAGATGCTATTTAGTATTAATGGGATGTTTGAGTAAAAACAAAACCATAGTTTTAAAAGCACTTTTACGGTATACGAAGTAAATATGTGGAAAAATTTATTTTAATTTATGGAAAAGTGTTTCTGAAAATTTCTGAAAAACACTTTTGGGATTGGTCAAACACTTTCTAAGTATGAATAATTCTTACAATGAGAATTCAAAATAATCCTTCATGGGGTAACTCCTTTTATGTTAGATTAGACAGGACGGAGGGGTAAGAAAAATGGAATTAATAACCAATAGTGTGACCCTCACTTGGCATGCATACGAATTTCATAAATTATAAGTACAGAAATTAATACTACTTATAATTTTTTTAAAAAAACATAATCTGAGAATGGATCTTCATATCAAGCCAAACTTTAGACATGAGGCTTTCAGAGAGTCTGTACCCAATTGCGTGTTGACTTGAGCCTCTCTCTCCCTCTCTCGGAATTAGGCATTAAAGAAGAAAAAAAATCTCGATTCTTTCAATGGCATCGAGTCGCGATCCCTTGCTGCAGCGAAGATGCAGAGGGAAAAGAAAAGAAAAGAGAAACGAAGCCATTGATTCAGAATTCAAACTTGTAAGCAACCAACATAGGCCTCATCCTCACCCTGCTACTTACGACACCTTTCTTCAAAGCTGATTCTCTTGGAAATATAATCCCCTTCTTCCACACTACTGTCCGATTCATTCGCGTAAAATACACACAGAAAACATCGCCATTACAGAAGAACCTCGCTGACCATAGTATTAAGCTGATTTACACAACAAAAATTACCACTTTTATAAAAGAAACCAAGAAGGATTTCCTTCTTAAGCTAAAATCTGTAAGATCGCAAATTTAAATCTCATTTACAGACAAAGCGTTATTTAACCCTAAAATCAGTTGTTGGTTTATTTAACCCTAAAATCAGTTGTTGGTTAAGATGACAAGAAAAAGTTTCGAAACCAACGAAGTCTCAAGAAGAACTTTATTTATAGGTAAAATATTATTTAACTTTAAAATTAGTTGTTTGTTAAGATAGTAACAGGAAAAAAAAACACGAGTTTAAATTTTAAAAAGTGTAGAACAAAAATCCTTAGCTTCCCTCAAATAAAAAAATAAACAATACCTCAATGTTAGCCAACTCATCTGAATTTTCTTTTATCGAAAAAATAATACTTCTCTGGTCCTGAATACAAGACTCCGATACTCAGTCTTGTATTCAAGACCAAAGGAGTTTTTTTTTTCTCTGTGCCATAAACGAAAGATAAATCCTTCAATCATCAATGCTCAATCGGTCATAATCACAAGTCATTCATTCTTGTACTCAGGCAACACTTGTATAGACGTGTTCATTTTGGTATTGGCATGCACATACCAAATAGGGTTTGAACTGAAAGACTCAGTGTTAGCCAGTAAACCAAAGCTAATACAAACACAAACGCATCCTAATTCATATATTAAAAATTATAGAAATCTCTAAACAACAGTACAATCCAGCTGGAGTACTTTTGGATTACATTCCAACAACACTTTCGAGCAAAATCTATCCATTTTTACTTCTCATAGAAGCTGCACTATACCAACTTCTGTGTCAAATGTGAAGCGAAAAACGAGGCCTAAATTTCTTTATCAAAAAGAACTATGTTCTTTAAAAAACACTCACCATAGATTTGAGCCAAAAGTCGTCAGAAGTTCTCATTTCTAGTAATAGGGATGAGTTCAACTTCTTAGTTTTGACTTTAGCAAGAAGGGATAATGATATGAACAGCTGAAATTGTTTTCATAGTGAGAGAAACGAAACCACAAGGATACATCAAAATGCATCATCATATAGCTACTTCGCTAGACAATGAATTGTATTGACACCCTTCTATATTGTGTGTCGTTAACCTAATCCGCTGATTCATTATCGGGTCTATAATCTGTAAGCACAAGGCAAAATATGACTTCTCTTCTGTATCACTTCCACAAGAATAACAAAGAGACACTAAATTGATCAAAATCTGCACAAGATATATAACAAACACCTTACATTAATCCATTTACATTCAAATGAGTCTTTCGTTGAACCAGAAAGAAAGAAATCAAATTCCAAAAAGCCACTCCCAGTGACAGAATCAAAATCTGCACAATACACACACACGCACCCATCACAAACACCTTCTATTTATATATTTCATTGTTGGATCAGAAAAAAAATAGAGAAGACAGACTTGAAAAAGGCACTCTCAATGACAGAATCTATGGCATTACAGAAGTTAATCTTGCCATTAATACTGTCTCACCAACACAACAATCAGAAACAGTCACGGAGAATAATAGTAAAATTAAATAGCAGAGAAGGCACCCAGAAATAGAAATAAACCATCCAACATTAATAACTGAAAATAGAACTAAAGCAATAAGAAGAAAAAAGAAGAGGAAGCTAGAGATCTAACTTCTGTTAGAGCGATACTGAATTTTTCTTAACTAGTATTGTACATTACAGACAAGCAGAACAGGCAAGGATCTGCATCAAATCTTGTTCATCAAACAGTTCATATAAGATTACTCTCTTTCTTCCTTCTTCCTCTTACAAAGCTTAAGAGGAAGAAGGAAGAGCAATACCCATCATCACCACTGTCTCTCAGATTTAAGATCATATTTCATCGTCCTCAATTTTTTTTTTCTTTTCTTCCGCATATTAGATAGGAGAAAGAACAAAAATTCCAATAAAAAAATTCAAAGATAACGTTTTTTTTTCCTTCTTTTTCTTTCTTCTGTTTCAGCATCAGAGACGCAGATCGGTGCAGTGAAGATCATCATCGACCGGTGGGAAGTTAAGATCGAAGGGGAAAGGCCGCCGGAAAGAGGACGATGCGATATCATCACCGTCGTTGTCAACCACAGACGACGATGAATCGCAGTCGCTATGGCAATCCTCTGGCACAACGGGCGGCGTTCGAGGGTATCTCCGGGAGGTGGTGGTGGTCAACGGCGGCGCCATCGAGCGAGGACGAGGGCCGCTGAAGGACTCAACGGTGCTGCTCATGCCGCTAGAGGTAGGTCTCTGAGGATTGATCTGGTGCTCCTGGAAGCCATTAGAAGCATACAACCTGTGATCTAAAAACGGATCGGCGAGGTTGTTATTATTGTGGTGGTAACAGAAGGGTGAGAGAGAAGAAGGGTTGATCGGAAAGTTGGTCTTAGCCTTAGGTCCGCGGAGGCTGAGAGCGGCAGCGTCGTAAGCTCGAGCGGCTTCTTCGGCGGAATCAAAGGTGCCAAGCCATAAACGAGCTTTCTTCACAGGGTCTCTGATCTCCGCAGCAAATCTACCCCACGGCCTCTTCCTCACGCCCCGGTACCTCGGCTCTTTTAAAACCGTCCTCGATCCGGATCCTCCGTCCACTCCGGCTGCCGCCTTCACCGGCGCGGCTGCTCTGCCTTTCCTCATGATCTGAACCAACAGATCTGGACAACCAAGGCGAGGAGAAACCAAGATCTAGTCTTGGACTTCTGCGTGTCTCAAAACAGGTTATAGATTCATGAGGAACATCTCTAAGTGGGAAAGAATAAAGGATTGCGGGGTGAGGGAAAGAAGAGGAAGAAGATAAGAGAGAGAGAGAGAGAGAGAGAGAGAAGCTGTGTGTGAATGTGAAGAGGAGGCACCAAAGGCAGCACTACTTCACCTCTTCAACGCATAAAGAAAGAAATAATAAATAAGAGTAATAATATTAAAATTGGGATTTGATTATTATGAAACGTGAAGTGGTGCGTGTGTGTTTCCTAAGCTGTGGCTGTAATGGCGTTCTTTTCTTTCTTTCTTTCCTTCGATTTTTTGATTTGTTGCTTTCTTATTTCTCTGCTTTCTACTTTTCTTCTGACCCAACGCGCCGACTTAGGGTTTTTATTTTTATTGCTTATTGTAAGAAACTTTTATTTTTTGACTTGGATTGTAATAAATTTTGACAATGGCAATATTATTGGGTGAATTATAATTGGACTCAAAAAAAAATCTATGATGAATTATATTTTGAATCCAAAAAAATCTGGCGTGAATTATTACAGTTACGGTATATTAGGGCAAGATAAATTATTACAACATCCCAACATTGCATTATTTTTTTTACTTGGAACAACATAAACAGGAGAAGAACCAAATTTCTCAAGAAAAATGACGTAACAATTAGAGCTAGAAACATGCTCAAGCCCGTTAAAAGTCTAAATAGCCTAACTAACTTTTGAAAAAGTACGTTTTAAATTAAAAAGAATGTTTGGATGGAATTACAATTATAATTTTAAAAGTGTTTTTATAGTATACGAAGTAAATATGTCAAAGAATTTAATTTGTTTTACCAAAAAAATGTTTTTTACAAATACTTTTATATGTTCCCAAACACCTCATAAGTAGATCTTTAAACCCAACTTGTTTAAGCCCGACCCCATGACCTGTTTAAACCCGTACATTTCTTTCCAGGTCAAAAAAAAAACCATACATTTATGTTTTAACCATTTTGATAATTATATTTGTTCATTTTTTATTTAGCTAGTATTTTCTTAAAATTATTTTAATACTCCGTAAATTACATTATCTAACGTGATGCAAAAATATCAATATATTTATACAATAATGGATCATTTTGTACAAGAATTCAGGATAATAATGTGATTTTCTTTATTTTTCGTTATTTATACATTAATTTGACACGTTAGTTTGCTAGTATATATGATTTAGATTAAAAATTTTAGTTTGCTAATATTTATCCATCCAAAAGCTAATAATTGAAAAAATTGGATGTCTTTAGCAAATTGGAAGTTTAATTATGTTGTTTTCTTGGAATAAGATTAGACACCATAATTTTGTTCTTATTTACCAATTAATTTTTTTTATATAAGTTGCTTCTATTATAATTTACAGAAATCATATTTACTTTTGAGTTTAATGTTATATAACTTGTTGAATACAATTGAAACATGAACTTTGGTATTTTATTTTATTAAATTCTTAGACATGCATTTTGGTCCCAAAAAAATAAAGAAATGCAATTAAGCTGAATGTTGGTATTTGCTCTTGCTACTGCTAGTTATTTCGCTGAATGTCGGTTGAATTTGTGACATTTGAATATTTGACTAGTTAAATACTTCTACAGTCCTATTTATAAATCGCTTCCAACATGTTTCGTATAAACCAAGAAAATCTTAAACTTCATTAACTCTCATTTAAAATTCAACAACTTTCCAACTTTATTTCTATTTAATATACATTACATTTTATGTAAATAAATCAGCACAGTAATCAATGAAGGGTAAAATTGTACATATATACAAAAAATTTCTCTCAATACCCTATAAATATGACCAAAAAATGTCTTCTCTTTCTACCTTATAAATACAATCAAAGGAGTAGTAATAAATATAACCTTTGATTTGATGGTAGCTAATAGCACAATGTTGAATTGCTTTTGCTTGTAACTTAAATCTTGATAATATTTATGCTTTTAATTAGTAATTTTTATTATTTTTAAAAAAAATATATGAAAAATATATTTTTTTGTTAAACGTAACTGAAGCTCACGGGCACTCAAGGGCCAAGCCTAATAAAATATTTTATTTTTTTGATAATAAGCCTAAACTAGTTGGCCTGTTTAAGCCTATGACCAATAAAAGGCTGACTTTTTTTCCCATCACTAAATACAATATCTTTATAGTTATGAAATTTCATATCAATAATTCTAATTTTGAAAATACCAAATTAGCCAATATTTTCCAATTTGATATTTAAAAATGTTGTCAAATGACTTTTATGCCTAACGTTTTTTTTAAAATGCTGTTAGATCCCACCAATTTATGGGTGACCCAAAACCCTCATCATCACCAGCCATGAGCATTCGACAACCTCCCCAATAACTAGCTGCCAGTTCTCTGCCTCTGGCACTGCCAATAGCCAACTAAGTTCGCATCACATTTTTCAAATTTTTGAAATTAGAGTAGTTAGTGAGAAAGTAAATGTGATAAACAGCCAACAATAATAACCTTTTTCATGAATTTATTCAGATGTGGAAAGTTCTTTATACAATTTTCAAATGTTCTAAACAAGAATAATAAATAATAAAGCAGGTGACTATTTACTATATTTACTTTGTTATTTACTATTCTTGTTTCAAAAATTTGAATAAGAACTTCACACTTAAAAAAAATTCATGAATAATGTCCTTATTGCCCATTATTACTACATTTCTTTCATGTCTGCATTCTGTGCTCAGCACTTAAAACATCCGCATTTTGAGTGCTGAGCAGGGACTTTTGAATTTTTTTTTTGTTTTTCTCTTTTTTCCGCTTCTTTACACATTTAAATCACATTGTATTAATTCATAAAAAAAATCGCATTATATTAGAATTATTTTTTAGTTAAAGTTCATAAAACAACCTACAATATTTTTTTAAAAATATGTCTAGTGTCTTAAAATATTTTGTCATATTCCATCACAAAATATTTTATGATATTGGACATACTTAGAAAAATAATTTAGAGTACCAGATGAATCACAAAATATTTTAGAATACTAGACCTTAAAATATTTTTTTAGGTGCCTCTAATATGCTAAAATATTTTGTGATATTGCATAACAAAATACTTTAAAACACTGGACGCACATGAAAAATATTTCAGGGTGCTGGAGGAATCATAAAATATTTTAGGATATTGAATCGTGAAATATTTTTTTCAAGTGCATTTAATGTCCTCAAGTATTTTTAATGTTGCATCATAAAATATTCTGAGCAATGAGGGACTTTTTTTGTTGCTTTTTTTTCTTATTCACGACAATAAAATTATATGTATTGAAATTATTTTTGGTTAAGATTCATCTAGTGGCACAAAATATTTTTGCAGGTGCATCAAGCATTTGAAAATATTTTATGATCTATTCATTACCCCAAAATATTTTCTTAAATACTTCTAGTATTCTAAAATATTTTGTGATGCAAAATAAAATACTTTAAGACATTGAACGCATCTAAAAAAATTTCAAGATTCAGTATCGTAAAATATTTTGTGATTTATTTAATACCCTAAATTATTTTTTTAGGTGTATCTTAATACAATGTGATTTTAATGATTAAGGGACAAAAGGAGAAAAAGAAAAAGAAATAAAAACCAAAAGTCCCTTGCTCAACACTCAAAACATTGGCATTTTGAGTGTTGAGCACTCCATACTCATCAAGTTAATGAGCACTGAATGCAAACATATTTGTTTCACTATTTGTTGCTTTTGTTTCATTATTTGCTATTTTGTTATTTATTATACTTATTTTAGAAATTCAAAAAGTGGATTAGGAACTCTCACTTATAACATCATTCTCAAGCTCATAATATCATTATTTAACAAAATAAAACTATTTTAAGTAATATTATGGTAGAAAAAGAAAAATCTTTAATTAAAAGTTTACCATAGTATAAAAGAATTTACCTAATACTTAAAAATTTAGCCATGATACAAAAGGAAACACTCTAACTAAACATGATCATGGAAGATGCCTCATCAAAACTAGGGTTGCTCGTGATAGAGAAAGAATTCACCTTTACTATAAACAACCATGGTTGAAAAAGAACAAACACATTTTATAAGTACTTATTTATGATAGAAAAGAGTAAAACTAATCATTTCAAAGCTATCGTAGGTATAAAAACCTTACTAATTCAATCATATGCAAATCATATTAGAAAAAGACTCCACCAGCCTAACATGGTTGCAAAACCAAACCCTTGATTAACATCAAAACATTAGCAATTTAGGCTTTGTACTTCTCAAAACTTGGAATATCACATTCAACCACAAGTTTAACACATACATTTCTAAATCATATTTTTCATTGAAGCACTCAAAGAATATTCATAGAGCTCCAAAAGCCAAATGTCACTAAATGAATCCACAAAACTGCATGCATAGATCCTATAGATCTTCAGACATCTATCAACATTCTATCTAGTAACCTTTAATCAAAAGTCAACAATGTAGTCATAAATGTATCCTATTGTAGTAATAGACAATTATCCATCACATATATTAAAAAAAAAAAAAGATGAAATACAAGATTAATATAGGTAATCATGCCTCCAAAGCCTTCCCTAACAAACTGGCAAAAGAATTATCACATAAAAATGTTAAAAGTAACAAGGTGGAACAAACATCTCAATAACTAATAGTTCAACTTATCATACAAATCAAAATGTGCTTGTAAGATGTCAAAATGGATAGATAATAGTATAAACCACAAGTGATAATTTAATTTCTCATTAGCAACAAAATATATCATTAACCCCATAAGTGACCTTATACTTTCCTCATTTTTTCTGACTGAACCTATGAGTTAAATTATTAATCCATGGAAACTTTCAACTCTATATGGGTAAAATCCAAGCATTAACCATATATTTTTATATGTATATAACCCCCTCAAACTTTTAAGTTATATACATATAAAGTCCCCAGACTTTAATATATTTATATATATGGACAAACACTGTACATAAATAAGCTATGAACACAACTATTAATAGAGAAGTTATATACATAAATGTCAGAATTTAGGTGATTCGTTGTAAGCTTTTAAAGCTTAATGAGATTATCTATACATAGTATAAAGTTGATGAGAGTTATGTATAATTTTCCTTATAAAAGCTTAACAAACACTAATAAAATATAATCCTGCCTACTGGTCTCTATTATTCTAGGGCTTATATATATCTTATTGCTCAGGTTCGCCGCCGCCCAAACTCTTGTCAAACTGTAGTGTTGTATTAAAGGTAGGACAAAACAAGATATCTTGACTCCGCTTAATCTTCACAATAAACACCAAAATTATCTTATAGAGCAAGGTGCTTAAATATCAAAGTCTCTTCTATAGGCAAAGAGTTCACGAAAGTCGCCAAGAGAAATAAAATAAAATAAAATCTCCAAATGGTCCCTTGATTCAGCACAAATTGATCTCATATATCATTACCTAGCTAGAAGAATAGTTTCTCATTTACCATAATAGTTTCACCTAAAAGCATTCCTTTACATAAACAATTTTACCAGGAGCATCAAGCATAGAAAACGGGAATCTGAGAAATATATTAACAGTTTGATTAGAGTAAAATTTCTTTTAAAATTCAATATTTCAAGATCCAAAATCATGTCAAAGTGGTCAAAAAAAAAAAAACCAAGACTCTTTTCAATACCAGGACATTTAGGCCTTTGTTTGATTCTGTTTTTTTAATTTTTTTGGTTCTTAGAATAGTTTTATGAAAGTGTTTTTCAGAAAAAGTTTTGAAAATAAAAAAAAATCTTTTTGGATGATTGTTCTAAAAAAAATCATATTTTAGAAAAAAATATTAAAAATTATTTAAAATAGTTGTTTATAAAATCAACGTCGTCGAGCATTAAACAACTTAGAAAGTGGAGACAATGAGCAGACAAATTAATAAGACTGGAGAGGGGTGAGTTTGGGTTTGAGATTGAAATATGAGAGTTCAAGTCGTCAAGCACTGAAGGCAAATAGAAATATCTATTTATTGCCCAATTTTACAGGACAAGAAAAATTTTTATACCTAAGAAAAAATAAGAAAACATATATTTTGTTCTTTTTTTATTTTTTTAAGTAAATTATTGGTTCTCTGTTTTACAAAACATTTGACTAAAAATTACCTTTTAAAAAAATTTACTTTTATTTTAAAATACGGAAAAATTGTTTTGAAAATAGAAAATTAAACAAGGTGAATTGCAAATCAATTTCCATGACTTTTTGTTCTCGCACAATTCTTCCCATTGAGGGCGATTAATCTTTTGAAAACTGTCCAATAATAAGTAACCCCAAAAGAAGTCAACTAGAATCATACCACTTGTAGGACAAGGCTTCTTGGGGAATAACATATAGAAGAGAATGGCGAGAAAAACTAAACTAGAGATAATAACAACTAATTGAATGAGTGTAAACCTGCTTCAAGACTACAATCTATTGGTTACATAAATGATCTGAAACTTCCTAATATAAAACATGTCCATCATTGTGGCATACATGCACATAAAAACATTGCCATTTCCCAAATCTAGAAGAAAATTGGACCCAGTTTCAATGCGCATCACCTTGATGAGTATCTTAAATTTATCAAATCTTGATTGTCTATATCTGACTTGAATAATCCATATTTAAAATTTTTAATTAATTATTTTTAAATAAAAAATTATTTTTTTGAAAGAATGATAGTTAAAAGATTATCTTTATTTGAAATTCTATACATATTAAAATAATTATTTTGGATAAATATAAATAAAAAAAATCAAATTTGGACCATCCAAATGAGATATGGATGATCCTGATCTGATAAGATTAGGGTGCTCATCATCAAAGTGATGAGCACCAAAACCAACTCCAAATTATATATATGCTTTCCATAAGAACGAGAGACACAAGAAACGATGACCAACAAACTTTTTTTGAAATTGAATTTCTAATCTTACAAGGATAAATGAACTAGCCCGCGCACAAATAGATAATATGTATATGCCAAAATGTCTTTAACTTGCCTTATCACTCTATTAGAAAGCTTTGAAGAGCCAATGGCCTGATGGCATGTAAGCTTTTTGATAAGTTGGAGGTTGCGAATTTAATCCCGCGCGCATGTAATCCCAAGCTCTTAATATCTACTATTTTAAATAAAAAGAGAAGAAGGGGATATCATCCACATGCATCAAATGAGACAGTAACAAAGAGATTTGACTGATTCAAATACCTTTTTGGTCTTTGTTTCTCTGCTTGAATGATCATGCAAGAAAAAGCATTTGCCCAAAAGCAAAAATAAAGATACGAAGATTTATTTGGCAGGCATGCCATTTAAGATGACGCGATACTAAAGCAACTAAAGCAAATCTTGCCACAATCTTAGTGCGCCCTTGTATAAAATGTGGTCTCTTAAAGTGGGTTAGCGAAACTATTAGAAGATGATTTAGTAGTGTGTCATGAAATCAATTAAAGTTATAAGTGTTAGCATAATCATAGAGAGATAAGAGATGTGATTAATTGTTTTCAAAAGCATAAATAGCAAGAGCTATGCATCACGTGATTTCAACACAATTACATGTGAGGCTGATCGTCTTGATGTATATGATAGGTACAATTAAGAAAGATTTAATTTGAGGGTCTTGTTATTTGATATAATTAATTACTTTGTTATGATAACCATCAGGGTACAATATCAAAGAAAAACTTGGATTTCCCTATTTATGAAGATAGCACACTTTCGGTGAGGATGGAACATGCTATTGAGAACATCTATGTGTAGATGGTTGCATCCTAGTCATTATTATCTTATCAATGATTAAGAAAAGGGAAAATTATTGTAGAGTCCCACAGAAGAGAATTTACTACCAAAAGGTCCCATGAAATCAGAAAATGTATATGAGGTCCCAAGGGACCTTATAGCAAAAAATTTGAAACTTGCAATTATTTTCTTGCCCTTTTGATTAGAGAAAGTAACCGAAGCACACTCAAAATCGTTTCGGTTTTCATCTTCACGAAATCGGCCGCCCGCTCACACTCTGCCGCCGTGTCGTTGGTGCTTTATCCTTGTGTGCTCCGATAGCTTCAATCTCCGGCGAGGTCTGTTAGTTTCTGGTTGGTACATTGTCGCTCACTGCTCCGCATTCGGTCACTCTCTGGTCCGACACCTTCAATCCCCTGCGCGGTTCGTTGGTCTCCGGTCTGCACATCGTCGGTCTGTCGTCTGCACTCTGTCGGTCTGTCGTCCGCCCTCCGTCGCCCTCTGCTCCGACGCATTGAACGCTTTCAATCTCCAGCACGGTCCGGCCGACTCTGCTTAGCACTCCATCCCTCTCTGGTCCGCACTTTGTTGCCGTCTGCTCCGACGCCGTGAACTCTCTGGTACAGTCCAGTGGTCTCTCTACTAACGCCCTCAGTCTCCAAACAAGTAGTGTCTCTCGGTTAGAATATTTGACAATTTCAAGCTTCTTGGTTATATTTTGAAAAATGTTTGGTTTGGAATGTTTGAACATTTGAATTGTTGATTGTTCGTAAATAGCTGCTCGATGACCTGAAGTGTGTTAGAATATTTAACAATTTCAAGCTTCTTGCTTATCTTGTTCTTTCGTGTGTTTATATATGGAACCAGTGATAATCGTGACTTGTATTTTCACTCTGATATTATAAATGTGAAGTGTGTTGATATTACAATGATCTGACATGCGAATCAAAGTTAGGGGCAAAAGTTGGGGCTGGCTGGTACTAAGTTATATTAGAGATCAGTTTGAAGAACACTGCTTAAATTTTTCAAAAATTTGATTTGGTAGAGCTTTTTAAATGCAGCAATCAGTTATTGTTAATATTGCTGAATCAAAAGGGAGAACTTTATGTAATTGATTTGTTCGGCAATAAAATAATAAAGGTTTTGTTTGGCTTTCTATGGTGGCTCCATGGTGGAATGTCCGAATAATTTGGCCATAAGGTCAGAAAGGGAATTGCTTGTTGGATATAGCACCTATTGGCTCTATACTATAACCAATGAAGGGAAATTCATTCTAGTGGATTGATTTGTGATCCATATGTAGCATTGTTTACTGCCGTTCATTGCTTTCTGTCATCCAAAGGGATATATTTTGATTTTGTTGATTAGTGAATAATTTGGTGGTGTTGAAGATACTTACTATTTTAAAATATATGTTGATGACAGTATTTTTTTTCCTTTTTGCAGTGAACAAAATGACTAAAAAGAGTAAGAGCAAAGATGGACAAAGGGCTAGGAATTTCTCCGGATACATATTATTTACTGAAGAGTTTTATGAGCAGAACAAGAAGAAGTTTAAGTCTTTTGAAGAGGGCACTAACTCTGTGAAAAAGGCTTGGGGGAACTTAACAGAAGAGGAGAAAAAACAATATGGTGAAAGGGCTAAAGAAATGAGAGTCCCACCAAAAGGGAAGAATTATATTGTTCCCTTTCACACACGGTGTGCTTTGGGACAATTTATGGAAGTCTGCAAGTAGTTAAAGAAAAGTAAAGATAAGATGGAAAGACTGAAAAGAATTGGTTTTGATAAATTGGTTGACATATGCTGCTCACAGATCTATAGAGATTTTTGTGGTGAATTGATCCGTGTGATTGATCCGTGTGTTTGACCCTGTAAGTAGGCAAATTTCAATTCGAGGGAAGATGCATTTAGTGGGGCCCAAAGATGTAAATGAATTGATGGGTCTACCATTTAAGGGGGAAGATATTAAAATAAATGTGGAGAATGAAGATGAAACGTTCAAGAAATTAAGGAGTGACTACGGGAAAGTGCCATACAAAACAATAGGAACATGGTTGATTGAAGGAAAAGAGGAAGAAAAGTTTGAATTCCTTTTTGTTATGTATGCACTAGGAGTCCTCTTGTGTCCTGGCTCTAGTGTATAGGTGAGTGATAAAGTGTTGAAAGTCATGGTGGTGACAAAGGATAGTTTAGGACACTATGATTGGAGCGGCTTAGTTTTGAAAGAATTCTGCAACTCAATTGCAGAGTTCAAGAAAGGAAAGAAGAAAGGAAAAGCTGATGGGACGAAAAATGTGGGAGGTTGCATGTACTTCTTCATGGTAAGTGTGGGTATGATTCATTTACTTTGATGTTAGTTTATTGTCAATGTGCTGTGTAGGTTGTGATTGGTTGCTCTGTATGTTGTTATTTACTACTCTGTTGTCAATTGGAGAAATGTACACTGTCAACTGCTTATGTATAGGTTGTGATTTGCTGGTGTCAAGGTTGTTATTGTACTG
The DNA here is from genome assembly GCF_004799145.2 of Neltuma alba. NCBI lineage: Eukaryota > Viridiplantae > Streptophyta > Magnoliopsida > Fabales > Fabaceae > Neltuma > Neltuma alba. The sequence goes on from NW_021635393.1 coordinate 31,324, forward strand.
TGTGCAGGTTGTTAATGGATTGTGTTGGTTTGTCACGTGGTTATGTATAGGTTGTAATTGCCTTCTGTTCGTGTTGTCATTCGGTTTATCGTGGATTTTCATTGGCTGCTGTGCATGTTGTGAATGACACAAATGTAGGTTGTGATTAGCTGATGTGTAGGTTGTGATTGTATGGTGTGCATGTTGTCATTTGGTTTAGCATCGGTTGTTAGTGGCTGCTACTCAGGTCAATGGCCTGTGTTGGTTTGTCACCTAGTTATGTATAGGTTGTAATTGCATTCTGTTCGTGTTGTCATTCGGTTGAGTATGGGTTGTCACTGGATACTGTACATGTTGTGAATGGCGCAAATGTATGTTGTGACAGGCTTATGTGTAGGTTGTGATTGGACAGTGTGTATGTTGTTATTTACTACTCTATGTCGTCAGTTAGGGAAATGTACGCTGTGAACTGGTTATCTATATGTTGTGACTGGCTGGTGTGGAGGTTGTTATTGTCCTGTGTGCAGGTTGTCATTGGGCTGTGTTAGTTTGTCACCTGATTATGTATAGGTTGTAATTGTATTCTATTCGTGTTGTCATTCGGGTGAGTATGGGTTGTCACTGGCTGCTGTACATGTTGTGAATGGCACAAATGTATGTTGTGGCAGGCTTATGTGTAGGTTGTGATTGGACAATGTGTATGTTGTTATTTATGTAGGAAATTGTGCCCTAGGGGCCAATCATTCTGTTTTGAACATTGTTAATTTATGAATTTATTAATTAAGTTATCATATTATTTGCATGTTTACTGTGATGACTATCCTTGGATAACTCATGGTTTATCCTAAATGTCCCTGGTCGGTCATCTATGTGGGAGCAAAGATGAAATAAGACCAGTATGACTTTAAAGATATATAGAGATATAAATTAAAGTCATAGGCACATGTAAGAGTACAAGGTGTTGGACCGACCCGCTATGAGAGAGCTGCATGGGTTAAGTCATAAGCTTCTCTCATATACAAACCACGTCACTATGCCCTTTGACCTGAGATCATCATGGATTCCTACATGAGAAACGCTTAGCTTTGACCTAGTCAAAAGTCACTTTTGACCGAGTGATCATAAAGACTATGTTCAGGCTTAGTGGTTTTTCATGCGGAGGAATGTGAATGGTCAAGATGGAATTTGTCCCTCACATTCGTAGAGAGACATTACTGGGCCCCTCGATGAGTGAGTCTGAAAAATGTATGGCCATACTATAATGGAAAGGTAGTTCCGTTTCTATACTCAGACTACTCAGGGATCGAGAAAGTAACGGTCATGAATAGGAGGATGACGTTCTCCATGCCTCATCCATGACCAAAATGTCGTGTGACAAAAGGGACGTGATATGGTTGTATGAAAGGTTGCATCGTTCAATAATCCTCATATGTTTTGGGTAGTCGTGATGTCTTGCTAGAGACCGCTTACGACTTGTGAGTCATTATAGTTAATGGCCCACTGCCAACTTCATATGGGCCTACAGGGTCGCACACAAAATAGCCCAACACGAGTTATGATGTCCAGATTCATTGAATCTAAGATATGTCCAGATTCAATGAATAAATAGGGTGGACGTGTATATATATATATATAAATTCGTATATATATATATAAATATAAGAGATATTAATTTATAAGGATAAATTAAATATATAAATTCCGTCATCTCTTTATTAAATAAATAAGTGAATTAAATCTGTGAGACGGATTTAATTTAAACCATATTTATTTAATTGTTCTCTTATCTGATTAGGCAATATTTGATATTGTATTAATTTCGGAATTAATTTAGAGTTAATTTCGAAATTAAATATTATTAATTAAACCTATATAGCATCCTATATATTTGATATAAGGAGCTAGGGTTTAGGAGTGAGAGAACTGACAGATAAGAGACGGCCTAAGAGAGGAGAGAGGACGGATTTCGAAAACCCTAGACGGACATAGGCGCTAGCACGCCGTTCGAGGTTGAGGGCTACTCGTGTGGATACCGGTAGAGGAAGCCGACCGGAGTTGTCGACTTCGAACGACAAAGGAGGCGAGCAGAGGCATCCTGAACGGCCGAATCATCGAGTCACCAGGAAATCGAACACCGAAGGTAATGCTTCTTACTACCTAACTTAAACGCGATCGGTAGATTCGGGCAAGGGGTTGAAAGTCTTAAAATTTCGAGTTGTTTTTCCGCTGCGCGTCGTCTTTCAATTCCCTTCAATTTACTACTCTATGTCGTCAGTTGGAGAAATGTAAGCTGTGAACTGGTTATGAATATGTTGTGACTGGCTTGTGTGGAGGTTGTTAGTGTCCTGTGTGCAGGTTGTCATTGGGCTGTGTTGGTTTGTCACCTGATTATGTATAAGTTGTAATTGCATTCTGTTCGTGTTGTCATTCAGGTGAGTATGGGTTGTCACTAGCTGCTGTACATGTTGTGAATGGCACAAATGTATGTTGTGGCAGGTTTATGTGTAGGTTGTGATTGGACAGTGTGTATGTTGTTATTTACTACTCTATGTCATCAGTTGGAGAAATGTATGCTGTGAACTGGTTATGAATATGTTGTGACTGGCTGGTGTGGAGGTTGTTATTGTCCTGTGTGCAGGTTGTCATTCGGATGTGTTGGTTTGTCACCTGGTTATGTATAGGTTGTAATTGCATTCTGTTCATGTTATCATTCGGTTGAGTATGGGTTGTCACTGGATGCTGTACATGTTGTGAATGGCTCAAATGTATGTTGTGACAGGCTTATGTGTAGGTTGTGATTGAACAGTGTGTATGTTGTTATTTACTATTCTATGTCGTCAGTTGGGGAAATGTACGCTATGAACTGGTTATGTATATGTTGTGACTGGCTGGTGTGGAGGTTGTTATTATCCTGTGTGCAGGTTGTCATTGGGCTGTGTTGGTTTGTCACCTGGTTATGTATAGGTTGTAATTGCACTCTGTTTGTGTTGTCATTCGGGTGAATATGGGTTGTCACTGGATGTTGTACATGTTGTGAATAGCGCAAATGTAGGTTGTCATACGCTTATGTGTAGGTGGTGATTGGTCACTGTGTATGTTGTTATTGGGCAGTGTGTAGGTTGTGATTTGTTGTTTATGTTGTCAGTGGCCTGTCTGCATGTTGTTGTTGTTGTATATCTAAGTTATCATTAACTTCACATGCAGATTTATTGCCTACAACACTTTCCTCTCGAAAAAAAAAGGCCACAAAAAATGAAAATGCCATTACTTATTGGGATGAGGAAAAAGTGAAGGCAAGAGTGAAATCAGAAAAGAATAGCGACAGAGGCATACTGCATGGCGTTCCGAGTGTCGGTGGGGCTTCAACAAGTGCATCCAACACAAATAAAGCTAACCCACCCTGTAAGTAAATCATGTCAAGCTTATTTTGGTGCTGTATAGAATTTGGAGTAATAATAACTTTCATTACTGTTGTTTTGCAGGAAATCAAAAGAACGTATGAAAGGTTGATGACCATGGTTGAAGGGTTGGTGTCGATAATTGGAGAAGAGTTGGTTTCCCTATAGTTGAAGTTGACGGATGAGATTGAGAAGGAAGATGTGGTGGAAGCAGTAAGTAGCGAAGATGAGAAAGAGAAGGCAACTGAAGATGAAGAAACTGGTCAAGAAGGTAAAGGAAGCCCAAAAGATTCAATTCTGTCACAAGAGGAACAATAGAGTGAACCAGAAAGAGATGATAAAGAAGAGGGCAAAAGTGCTTCGCGTGAAGAAGAGAGTCAATCTCAACCTGAGGAGAAAGGAGAAGGGAGTCACTCTGGATCAGAGGATGATGGAGAAGAAAAAACACAAGACAAGTCTAGTGATGCAGTAGTAGAAGAGGATAAGGGTGTAGGCGATGATATGGAGGGAAAGGATGAAATGGACCAGCAAGCACAAGGGCAAATGGATGTAAGAAGATCAATACGGGTGAGAAGCTGTGCAATCAAATCTCCCTGGTTAGAGGAGGTGAAAAAAGGCCGTGGCAAGAGAAAAGCTGACGAGAAAGAGGAATTATTCCAGATGTGCACGAGAAGATGTGATCAAGATGAAGGTGCCAAGTAAGTGTTGGGACTGATTGTAATTGGGACAACTGATTGACAACAATTTTACACATACAACCCTTGTGCTCATTGTTCCTTTTGCTACAGGTACATTGTAGAGATGTATGGGTACTTCTTGACATGTGCTGAGCTTTGCTGCCTACAAGATAGGAAATGGATGAACGACAGGGTAAGACAGTTGTTTATATAGATAGAGAACTGTGAATGTCATTATGATCATGACTAACTGTTTGTATGTGTGCTATAGTTCATGTCTATGGTGGCGAGAACCTTGGTGGGAGATGAAAAAGAGAACCACGGTCATGTCAATAGGCATATTTTTTCACCTGAGTTAATGCAAACAATGGCTGCTAATCCTCTTAGGTGGAGCCTGGAAAAACATGAACATGAAATCTTACCGGAGCACATAGGATATAACATTGGAGATTGTGACTTCATATTTGGCCCCACCCTTTTCAATTACCATTGGTTCTGTTACGTGATGGATATAAGAACCATGTGTTTCTATGCCCTTGACTCGTTGGTGGACAATTTGACGATGTTGAGATTACAAAGAGAGGAAGAAGAAGCAATGAAAACAAGGAAGAAACCATAAAGGAAGCAAGGTAAAAAGAAAGGACAGATAGATCCTAAGCAATTCATGACAAGAGGGATTGTATGCACAACTTTACATTCATTCTATAACTTGTTAATGCGTTATGGTTGCTTGTCTGCTTAACTGTCCTGGTTGTTAATGCCTGCTGATTACTTGTCATTGGCTACGGCGAAGGTTGTTAATGCTTCCTGATAACTTGTCATTCACTGTTGGAAATTGTGCCCTAGGGGCCAATCATTGTGTTATGAACATTGTTGATTTATGAATTTCTTAATTATGTTATCATATTATTTGCATGTTTATTGTGATGACTATCCTTGGATAACTCATGATTTATCCTAAATGTCCCTGGTCGGTCATCTATGTGGGAGCGAGATGAAATAAGACCAGTATGACTTTGAAGATATATAGAGATATAAATTAAAGTCATAGGCACATGTAAGAGTACAAGGTGTTGGACCGACCCGCTATGAGGGAGCTGCATGGGTTAAGTCATAAGCCTCTCTCATATACAAACCATGTCACTGTACCCTTTGACCTGAGATCATCATGGATTCCTATATGAGAAACGCTCAGCTTTGACCTAGTCAAAAGTCACTTTTGACCGAGTGATCATAAAGACTATGTTCAGGCTTAGTGGTTTTTCATGCGGAGGAATGTGAATGGTCAAGATAGAATTTGTCCCTCACATTCGTAGAGAGATATTACTGGGCCCCTCGATGAGTGAGTTTGAGAAATGTATGGCCATACTATAATGGAAAGGTAGTTTCGTTTCTATACTTAGACTACTCAGGGATCGAGAAAGTAACGGTCATGAATAGGAGGATGACGTTCTCCATGCCTCATCCATGACCAAAATGTCGTGTGACAAAAGGGACGTGATATGGTTGTATGAAAGGTTACATCGTTCAACGATCCTTATATGATTTGGGTAGTCATGATGTCTTGCTAGAGACCGCTTACGACTTGTGAGTCATTATAGTTAATGGCCCACTGCCAACTTCATATGGGCCTACAGGGTCGCACACAAAATAGCCCAACACGAGTTATGATGTCCAGATTCATTGAATCTAAGATATGTCCAGATTCAATGAATAATATAGGGTGGACGTGTATATATATATATAAATTCGTATATATATATATATACATATTATATAAATATAAGAGATATTAATTGTTAGATTTAATTTATAAGGATAAATTAGATCTATATAAATTAATTCCGTCATATCTTTATTTTGAATTAAATAAATAGGTGAATTAAATCTGTGAGACGGATTTAATATAAACCATATTTATTTATTGTTTTCTTATCTGATTAGGCAATATTTGATATTGTATTAATTTCAGAATTAATTAAGGATTAATTTCGAAATTAAATATCCTTCATAATACCTATAGCATCCTATATATTTGATATTAGGAGCTAGGGTTTTGGGTGTGAGAGTACAAAAGTTTGCAGATAAGAGACGGTCAGGAAATAGAGAAGGAGGACGGATTCTTCAAAAAACCCTAGACGGACAAAAGGCGCTAGCACGTCGTTCGTGATTGAAAGCTATTCGTGTGGATACTGGTAGAGGAAGGCGATCTGAGTTGTCGACTTCGAATGACAAAGGAGGCGAGCAGAGGCATCTTGAACGGCGGAATCCCCGAGCCACCAAGAAATCGAACATCGAAGGTAATGCTTCTTACTACTTGACTTAAACACGATCGGTAGATCCGGGCAAGGGATTGAAAATTTTTAAATTTATTTTCCGTTGCGCGTCTTTCAATTCCCTTCATTCACAACTGTCAAACTTGTTTCTTTTGTTTGTCCCTTTTTTGCAGAGAGATTGTTTCTGCCAAGTGCTTCGTGTGTTGAAGCCATCACTATTTGCGGAGGAGGACAAGATTGACGAGGAAGTCACATGGGCAAAAGTTCATGTGCAATCTGACACGTGAGTTATTTTTCAGCATAACAAGTACTTGTGTCTCAACTTTTGGGAGCTAATGTTCATTGACTAAAGTACTTGTTTTTCCTTTGTAGGGACTCTTGTGGGGTTCATGTGTTGAGCTGGTTACAAACATGGGACGGCACTGAGTATGGTGATGATGGCTACATAATGCCTAAGTACTCCCTTGAAGAAATCCATAACTTGAAGGTTGGATGCTTGTGGTGGCTCGTGACTCATCGGAACAACCTGCATGGCAATGAAGTGCTATCTCTGCTGCGAGGAAACCCCCAAAGCAAGAGGAAGAAATAAATGACAAGCATATATTGTATTTACATTTATTTATTTGACAGCATAGTGACATCTGAACGTCAAGTTCACATTTTATTCTTTTCTTTGACCATGTATGAATCCTGGATGTTAAGATATGCTAATGTGTTTTGATATCCTTTACTGGTTATCAAGTTTTTGTAAAGGCATTCATGTGTTTTCATCATGTCCACAAATGTAGACTGAATAAGATTGGATAAACAAATGGTAACTATGGTGACATAATAGGCATATATCAGAGTCCTCTTTGCCACATTTGTTTACAACCTCAACAGGGGTTGTTCACAACCGTAACAGAAATGATTAACAATATTGGCTGTGCCCCTAACAACTCACTCGGGGTATAACACAGCTGTTAACTTAATTATATTATCAGCACATATAATGACCTTAATAACAAAAATTGGGAGCATTTTAAAGTCATTAACAGCTTTAAAAGAACCAAATATGATTACAGCAGATTTTTATTGTAGCAATTCATTTACAACCTCAACAGGGATTGTTGACAACCTAAACAGAATTGGTTAACAACCTTCGCATTGCCCCTGACAACTGACGCTGGGGATACCACAACCTCCACATGAGATCTAATTCCAACCAAATCATATCATATTATGACTTTAACACAGCTCGAATGTCTTAAGAAATCACTGAACATTGGAAGTAGGAGAAATTGTCACTTTATATCAGTAACATAATTGAGACTGCTAATGACAACCTGCATGGCGTCTGATAACAAGTCCATTACAACCTATTCACTAGTACATCAAAAATACAGAAATGATGTTATATCAGATTACAACCAGGTGTCATTTACCACTTGATATATATATGTACAACATAACTACACCAAATTTACAACCTATTCAAGAAAGCATACATGTTGCATGTGTGGATAATGACGGACAACTTGAGGTGTAGGTTATGACATTTACAAAAAAAATGCTATCACAAGCGTTCACAAAACGAAATATCAACAAGCCACCAGCAAAGCTCAACTTGGATTGGGGTTCTGGCAAGTCTTCACAATGTGGCCTGGCTCATGGCATCTTCCACAGTGGTAAAGTTTTTTACTTTGAAATTGAGATTCAATCCTTCTTTTCTTTGGCCTCCCTGAGGGTCTTTTAGTGATTGGTGGCTGTAAAAATGTTCCTATCATCATCTGCATAACAGTGAGAGCTTCGGGACGAGGACAATCATGTGTCACAATTGGCCTCATACTACTTGCATATATCTTCTCTTGGGCTGACAGCTTATAGCAATCATCTACAAATTCATAAACACTACCATGAAGTAGCTTTATTGCTACACAGGCATGAGCACAAGGTACTCCGCTCATTTGCCATGCTAAACAAGTGCATTTGTGAGCTGAGATCAACAGTGACACAAATTATTCTAGTAGGAGATGTAGTATCAACTTGAACTCGGTTATCTCCATAATATACAGTATGCATATTCTTCGCTCTTGCTACTTTTTCTTGCAACTTGGACTCAATATTTGGCCCACTGCCATTTGTCCAATTTTCCATTGCCATTTTGCTTGCAACCATCTTCTTGGCTAATTTCTCCATATGCTCATGTATGAGAACTGACACATTGTGCTTCCTCTCCTTCAAAATCCAGGCATTAAACGACTCCGTAACATTAGTGGTGATGTTATCCCATCGTTTAAACAGGAATTTGCTTAAAGCCCACCGATCTACATCTCCTTGAGTGTCAACCCAATCAGCTAATTGTGGACAAAATGATCTAAGTTTCCCCATTGCAGCAACATATTCATCCTCAATCCTTGCATAGGTGATTCCATCCAGCATTTTCAATGCAACGTCCTTTGAAGTACCTGAAACTCGTCCCCTGCCTCGGTTAATTTTTAAATAATGTGCACTAAAATTTTCTTTCACATGCCTGTAACAAAAAGTATGTCTCTCGCCACCAAATACTGTTCGCACAGCACCTATAATGGCATTATTCCGATCTGAAACTATCGTTGTCTCCACTGATCTTGTGATGTCTTTGATGTTCTGGAGAAACCAAGCCCAATCATCATATGTCTCCCTACTGACTATAGCATATGCTAATGGAAACAGTTCATTGTCCGCATCATATGCATTAGCTGAAATCAATGCCCCCCTGTAAGGACCACTTAGATGACAGCAGTCTATATAAAGTATATGTCGACACCCTTCTAAAAATCCATTAATTGAGCATCCATAAGCAATGAACACCCTCTGAAATCTGTTACTATCCAACCCTTCCCATCGAGCACTTGTGTTTGGATCAGTTTCAATAAGCCTTTCACAAATCCAAGGAATCACCATGTATGAATCCTGTGCACGACCATGTATTTCCCTCAATGCTCTTTCTCTACCCCTGCATGCTTAACTATAATTCAGTCGCACCCTATATTCTCTGTACAGATCTCTTCTAATTTCATTAGCATTCTTGTCTATATTACACCTCAAAGAATCTATCATGATTGATGATGTTAAGTTTGACCCTCTAGAGTGAGATACAACCAAGCTGTCCTATGCATAATGCACATGCTCACTTCTTAAGGTTCTAATTATTAACAACTCAGAATCTTGTCTTTGTCCCATTGAGTATGCACCCATATACCACGGGCATCCCTCCGCCATACACTTCACAATGATCTTTTGTTGATTGTTCTTCACAAACTTGTATGAAAACTTCACAGCAACACTGTACCTATATAGTGCTTGCCTAAGAGCCACTGCATTAGGAAAAATCTGTCCTTCTCCAATAACCAAACCCTTCCACTTTGTTGAATTCATTTCCAGAATTGGGGTTGGCATCATTTCTGAACCACATGGCAATGATAGTGGGTCTTCACTAACCACATTAGGTAGAGACATGGACAATGTATCTGAACCTCCGAACAAGTCTTCCATCCTACATAACAGAATAGGTCAAGGGGTCGTTAATGACAACCTTCAATCACTATAATAACAACTTATGCACAACAGTTGACAATAGCTAATATTACTTCAAAATTTAAATAACACAACTTACACATGTTGCTCTTCTATTACAACATCCCTTGTTAGTTGTGAATTTTGATCTCCATTTTCTCCTATATATACATGACCACTGTCGCCATTGAAGTTAATCAAATGTTCTACTCCTTCATCATTTACAAGGTCCACAAATGTACACTCATCAAAGGTTACTGTGAATTTCATAACCATTCCATTACTTTCTTTTCCCACAATTGATGCTACCATTGTTCTAAATTCTCCATATGATGTCCCTTCCTTTATCATTCTTGTTCTCACACCACCTCCAACATACTGCGTTTCACCTTCTAGACCATTAATAAATTGTCCTCCTATATGGAGGTAGCAAAACAATTGCTTTCCACTGGAAGTCGCCATCCTTGATATCAACCCACCACAATCACTTGTTAATAACAAGTCATACAGTTATGTTAACAACCTTCGATATACCCATTAACAACACATTTAACCATCGTATTTGAGGGGTTACAATAATAAATATCTATTATTTTCCACTCATTTCCATCAGCAACACAGCATCATTGACTGAAAAACAGAGCATCATTCACCGAAAAACAGAGCATTGCTTTCTAACCATAGCCACACATAGTAAAACCACACCTAACATGATTAAAATCACATATGACTAAAATGAGCCTCCCTTGATATTTCTAGTGAGTTGAATCACATGCTTAATACTCACATATCAACACCCAATCAACTTTTCAGACCAGCATTAAAGCTGCGACTGGTTGTTAATAACAAGTCATACAGTTATGTTAACAACCTTCGACGTACCCATTAACAAAACATTTAACCATCGCATTTGAGGGGTTACAATAATAAATATCTATTATTTTCCACTCATCTTCATTAGCAACACAGCATCAGTGACCGAAAAACAGAGCATCATTCACTGAAAAACAGAGCATTGCTTTCTAACCCTGGCCACACATAGTAAAACCACACCTAACATGATTAAAACCACATATGACTAAAATGAGCCTCCCTTGATATTTCTAGTGAGTTGAATCACATCTTTAATACCCACATATCAACACCCAATCAACTTTTCAGACCAATATTAAACTTGACACTGGTTGTGTACAGAAGAAGAGAAATGTTGTTAATGATGAGACGTACCAAGAAGATGAAGAAATAATGTCGCTTGCCTGCGATGGAGTACCAACGCATAGCTCCCTTCTTTCTTTCAGAAGCTTCTCTTCCTTGTGCATGCATAATAAACAACCGCACTAAATGAAGCCAATCAGCGTCTCTCCCTCTCTTCTTTCCTTTATCAATGACTGAGGGCAAGTACGTAATATCACAACTGAAATTATTTACCCAGAGGTCCCTGGGGACTTAGGAGGAATTTGGGGATTTCATGGGACCTTTTGGTAGTAAATTCTCTTTTGTGGGACTTTACAGTAATTTTCCCTTAAGAAAATCTTTCAATTAATGAGAATTATGAAGAAGGTGGGTGTTCGCCCTGTCATGTAAGCTCTTAAATTAACTAACTAAATTAACTGTATATAATATAGAGGATAACCTAGACCGTCTTTCTCTATGAAGAGTTTCATTAAAATTTTGAAAATTTTTTTAATTAAGAAAAGCGTGATTAAGAAAATAAAAGAAGAACAAAAATTTGATTGAATTTTATTTCGAAAAATAAATTAAGAAAAATAACAATAATTAAAAGAAGGCAAAAATTATAGAAAATTAAATATTATCAGAATGATACACTTCCCAAGGACGTTAATGCGTGGCTATCACTGTTTAAAAGAATGAGCAGTTTATTTGAAAACAGTTTACAAAGTAAAAAAGAAAACCATGGATAACATCTAATTCATAATTAACTAAGTAACAATTATACCTAGAAAGCTAGCATATAATTATCTTCAATTAATCATTTAAAAGCCATTTAGCTTGTAAATTTAATTAAACAATTATATTTTATTACTTGAAAAGAGTAATCTATCAAAAACCCTAAAATGTGAATTACTTAAAGAAATCAAAATAGAAATCTATAAAGATAAAAACCCAGAGAATCGTAAGGAAATCGAAAAAATATTCATTGTAAACTTCAAAATATAATTGTCTAACTGAAACACAAATTTAATAATAGCCCATAAAAAGAAAATAAAGATCCCAACCTAGGAAATTTATAAAGACAATGAATTCATAGACTGAAATATTAAAAATAACAAACTCCTAATTTATACAGGAACTCAAGCCATTTCATTTTGTTCTCAGGAACAAGGAGGACTAGCCACATATATGGCTAGATGATATCATAATGATAAAATAATAATAATAATAAGAAGATAATGAGACAACTAGACACAAGAGGAAACCAAATGTATATGCTTATGCTTGTGTAGTGTAGATGACTTCGTTCTTATTCAAGGCTCCTTTTATTTTTGTAGCTCTTGAGTCCATCCTAGTTGAATGAGGAAACCTTTGAGACTTCTAACTTGATTTTTTTTATTTTTGGGATAATTAGTTTGCTAGTCCTTATAGTTTCACCTAGTTTTGAATTAGGTCCCCATAGTTTGTTTTCTTTTTATCAGGTCCTTGTTGTTTGCTCAGTTTTAATGGGGGTCCTTCTGTTAGTAACACTGTTAGTTTAAGTAGACAAAGGCTTATGTGGCGAGCATTCATTGTCTTCTTCTTCCTTAGCTTCTCTCCCTCCCTCTTCCCCTCAATCTCCTTTAAACCACCTGATGCTCTCTCCACATCATCATCGTCCTGCTTGCCCACCTTTTCAACTAACAACCCCACCCTCCTTCCTCACTTCCGCTCCCATTCTCACTCTTACTCTCTCTCTCCCCTTCCTTTCTCTCTCTCTCTACTACCTTCACTGTCATGAGAAACTCTCCCAAGAACAAGAAGTTCTTGCTATGGTAATTGCATTACTGGAGTGGAGCATTAAGGGATTTATATTTTAAACAATCACGGTGAAGAATCGAGCTAGGCAAGAAAATACGGTAAGGTCTCACTTGATCTTATATGGGAAATGGAGCTATCTCCAAACATTTGCTGGTGAGTTCACAGGAGATTGATACCATCACTGTTATGGCTTCTATTGGAAACTCAATATTTTACTGTCCAAGGGTTTAACAATACAATTAATGCATGGAGAATTTTGACACTATGAATGTTGGAGACCACAGTGTATATATCGTCTTCATCCAAAGAAAGTAGAGAGAGAAAAAAAGGAAGGAGAGAGAGAATGAGATTAGGAATGGAAGGGGGATTAAGGAAGGAGAGTGGGGGTTGTTAGTTGAAAATATGGGCAAGCAGGACGATGATAATGTAAAGAGAGCATCGAGTGATTTGAAGGAGACTGAGGGGAGGAGGGAAGGAGAGAAGCTGAGGACGAAGAAGACAATGAATGCCCGTTACAATCCACATAAACCCCTATCTACTTAAACTGACAGTGTTAGTAACGAAGGACCCTATTAAAACTGAGCAAATAAGGACATGATAAAAAGATAAAAAACTATAGGAACCTAATTCAAAACTGGGTAAAATTATAAGGACTGGAAAACTAATTATCCCTTTATTTTTTGTTGTCTTGTAATCTTGCTGATCTCTTGCTTTTGAGGAAAAAGATTTTACTTAATATATCTTGAATTCAAAAGATAGAACTTGAATTTGAATTCTCTTAATTTTGTGTGATCTTCATGGCAACCAAAAGCAAGACCTTTTGAATTTAAATGATAGTGGATAAAAGGATAATATTTCAAATTTGAATAAAGATATGAATATTTAAAAAATTAAATAGATAATGGATATATGGTGGATATAGAAGGAAACTTAATGAAAAATATGAATAAAATATTTATTCAAATTCAAAATACAATAAAAAAAATTATCCACAAAAGAAATTCTTTAGTTTAGGATGAAAGATAGGAGATATTTTGACTAGATATTTTACGTAATTCTCAATTAGATAATTGAAAAATTCTCTTTTAATTCCAAGTGGCTATCGCAAATGTGGTTTTTGCAGTATCCATGTTTTGTTTGATGGAATATTCCCTGTAATCAAACAAATATATCTTTCAGAAGGAAAATTATAAAAATATAATAAAAAGTACATTTTTAAGCCATTAATTTACATAATTTTTTTAATTCAAATTATGAGTATCTATTACATTTTAAGCTCTTTAAATATTATAAAATTCTTTAATTACATATTGAAATATACTATAAAATAGGAGTACATCAGTGGGCCACTATATAGTTGACCAGGAGGTGACTGTTTGAAAATGCTAAGGATTTGGACATCGAGTTTGGAAAATCTTTTGCAAGGTATACCTTGGGACAAACAAGTGGGAAAGAAGTCTATTTTCCTTGAGATGCCAAATCTGATGCATACTAATAAAATATAGAGAAAATGGCAAAAAAAGACCGCCAAAATAAAAAAAATTACACATAGGGACCGGTTTACAAAAATTGTTGTCAAAACCCATACTAATATTGTCATGTATCCTTATTTATAATTTTTCTATTTTGGTGGTCTTTCTTTGCCATTTTTCTTAAAATATATATATGATAAGTTGATAACTATCACTTTCTTGATGTGAGGCATTTCTCCCCTACAAATGACCGCTCTATATATGAGAAATCAAAACTTATTATAAGGTAAAATGACCATCAAATTTTTTAGCATTCCATAGTTGTATTTTACTTTTTTTTTTGAAAATTTTTTATTTGTTAATATCTTTTTTTCTTATTCAATATCCAAAGAAAATATAATGATATCTTTATTTTTCTTAAAATATTTGATTGAAAGTATCAAATAAATTATATAATTATTTTTTAAAATTTTTAGATAGGATATAATATATAATAATATAATTATAATAATTTTAAAAAATTTTAAAAGTAAAAAAATAAATGCGGGTTATCCCACAACTGGTTGCGGATTAAAAAGATTCATTTATTGACAGGTTGGTTTTTAGTTAACCCTAATCCTCCATTTTTGGCGGGTTGAACCCGAAAGTTTAACTCATATTACCAGCTCCAGTAGGAAGCTCCAGTAGGAAGTATATATCTTGAATCAATGCTTGTTACGTAGTGTGGAATAAGATGATGCATCATGCATGGAATAGAAAGATTAAATAATGATGACTACAGTTAAATCTGAATTACAGATACGGAAGGCCAATATCTCCTATCACAATTAAGTTGCTAAAACGATAATCATTAAATTAGTCTTGAACTCAAGTTTAATTCACCGACTTTCTTTTAATATATCTTCCTTTAAATGTTAATGAATTTTTCTAGTTGGATGAAATTGCACTGAATTAAACATGAAAAAGATGTTGATTTTTCACCTTTTATAATCTTTGATATTGTCCTTAATTACATTATATATCAGATATACAAACTAGTCGACGGGAGTCAAAATCAGATCATGCTTAGATCTCTATGGATAGCGAGTCTCCCTTTACAATCATTATATAAGCTTTTTTATATTTGAAAAAAACAAAACAAAATTATGTTCCCACTTCTTTTAAAATTTTAAGGAAGCTATTTCTTCCGATCTTAAATATAAAGTTTACCTTTTAAGTATTGACCTGGGTCTTAACATTTTAATATATTTTGTTTTTCAAATAAAATTTTTCTCCTCGTGATATTCCTATTATTAGAAAATATTTTCTCTGCTAAGCACTAAAATATGATATAGTATCTCCTTACTGAAGAGACTACAAAAAATACATGATTAGCGACGGATTAGCAACAATTTTTTTTCTTGCTAATTGTTCTATCGCTAATTGGAGTAGCGATAGAAGCATTTCATTGCTAAATATCGACAAACAATTTTTGTTACTAATTTACCTAAGAAATTTCAATTATGTCGCTAGTCCAATTAATGATAGAAAAATTAGTGACAGAAAATTTTATCACTAATCCGATTTTTTTAAAAAAAATTTAAAATGCCACATGAAGTCTTGAAAGCTACCAAGTGGCCTCTTTACTAGTCACCACCTCATCAACTGTTGCCACATGTTGCCCTATCTCACTTGCCACGTCACTGCCACATGTCATCCATCACGTATAATTTAATATATTTTGTTTTTAAAATAAAATTTTTCTCCTCGTTATATTCCTATTATTAGAAAATATTTTCTCTGCTGAGCACTAAAATATGATATAGTCTCTCTTCACTGAAGAGACTACAAAAAATATATGATTAGCGACGGATTAGTAACAATTTTTTTTGTCATTAATTGTTCTGTCACTAATTGGATTAGTAATGGAAATATTTAGTTGCTAAATATTGACAAAAAAATTTTGTCACTAATTTACCCAAGGAATTTCAATTTTGTCACTAGTCCGATTAATGACAGAAAAATTAGCAATGGAAAATTCTATTGCAAATTCAATCTTTTTTAAAAATTTTAAAATGCCACATGAAATCTCTTGGAAGCTGCCAAGTGGCCTCTTTACAAGTCACCACCTCATCAACTGTTGCCACATGTTGCCCTACCTCACTGTCACATGTCATCACGTATAATTCTCCTTAAATTCTCATCATTAAATGTGACTTCTCAAGACTTGAACCCTCGACCTCATGCTCGGGTGTTTGAGTTTTGACCAGTTAATCTGTAATGAATGTACAACCTTTTAATACAAAACTATATATATATATATAAAATATTCTTTCACCCAAACAATTATATATACACATATATTATTAAAAACTAAAAAAATTATATGATAATTTTTATATTAACTATTAATATGATGAAATAATTATTAAATTCGTATATTACTATTTATTCTATAATTTTTTATTTCTTATAAAACTTATATTTAATATAACATAATTTGCGATAAGGTATTTAAATACCTTGAAAGTATACATGAAGGAGCACCCAGTACGTAAAAGTTTTTTTTAGCTCTTATATGACCTGAAAGTTTCATTTTATAGCATTTCTCTCTTGAATAGTTATCCACCATTAAGTTTGACAATTAAAGACACAAGTCAAAATGCATAATTTTATAGTCAAACTTAATAGCGAATAATAGTTAGGATACTTTTACTACGAAAATAAACTTCTAGGGTATAAAAGAACCAAAAAAAAAAGTTAGGTACTGGGTGCTCATTCGTGGATACTTTTAGAGTATTGAAGCATCTTATCCCTATTAAATTTCAAATGAAACAAATTATGAATTTTATATTGTAAATAATTTTTTCATAAATTTAGTTTATTTTTATATTAAATTTTTATTTTTAATTAACATTTATTAGATATATAATTTAAATATATATGTATTATATCACATTATATTATACTATCTATTTGCTTATATTATCTATTTGCCTTTTTGTGTATTTGAATAAGACCATTTATAATGAGTGAAAAATTAATTATTTAGAAAATAACTATTATAATAAAATCTAATCAATCATTCTATATAAAAAAATTAAATGATTTGAATAGGTTATAATAAACATCCTTCTTTTACCTATGTATGTATCTTACATAATTTCTGTTTGAAAATTTTTTGTATATATCACTTGTCTATATATTGAAGACTGAAATAAATATATCTCATGAGTTATTAATTATGCCATGATAAAATTTCATTGTTTCATTATTCAATTTCAAAATTCATTTCGACATCATTTTGGTCTATAATCATAAATAGAGGTGTTCATATAAATCCATTTGTCGGCTTTAAATTTCTATAATATATTACATCTTTCAATATATTGTGTGTGTATATATTATAATTATTTCTTTCTAATATTAATCTATACAAGAAAGTTATTAATATTTTTATTTGATTTGTTTCATTATTACTAATAATAAATAGGAATTGATTTTAATGAAAAATAAAATAAGTTTTCTAAAAATCATCTTTTTATCTTCGAAAGTATCTAATGATGAGATGAACAGTCCTCTCTATCTCTGCTTGGCCAATCCTTCCCTTAAGCCTATTGGTTAGGGCCTAATATCTTTCATCATGGAAGGTGAAATTTTAGTTTGCTATCCTTGTAAGCTTTTGAAGTTGTCCATTATTAACACTAACCCCACAAATACAATAATTTGTTTTGCAATTGCAAATATATTTAAATCATTATATTATTAATTATGTTATTATAAATTGTTGTTGGATTATAATTTAAAACAATAAAATTTGAAATTAGTGATGAAATTGTGACGGAATAGACTTAGCAATGGAACTAACGGCGGAAAATTCTGTGGCAAGCAATATAGGGACGAAATTAGTGGGCAATTTCCATTGCTAAAAATTTCATAACAAAAATTAGTGATGGAATATGTGATGGTCATTTTCGACGAAAAAATTTTGTTGCTAAAAACCTAGTGATGAATTTGCTAATAGATTAGTGACAAAATTTAGCCATTGAATGAAATTCAGTGACTAATACGTCGTTAAATTTAGCAACAAAATTTTCGTCGCTAATTAATGATGGAAAAATTTTTTGCCGCTAATTCCATAAGTAATGAGGTTTTTTTTTTTTTTTTGGTGTAGTGAAATGAGACGCTCTACAATGACTAGTGAGAACATGCAACGTAAATGACGTTTAATTTTTAGGAAAATTATTCATTTTTTGGTTAGAGCATTTTTCCAATGAAAAAAATGGTGCCAAGAAGCTACTAGGAAACTTTTTGCCCCTGTTTAAATTCTAATCCAAATTTCCCACAATAATTTTCGAATATATTTTTTAGAACCCTTTGCGGAAAATCAAAGAAGGATTTGAGATCTAACGGGACAGTTAAGAGCAAAAAGTAATCCTATTAGAAAGCACTAAATATAGTTGACTGCTTCAAATACAAGTTTCAACATGAAGTTTTATTTAATACTCTCACTTATCTTAGACACAAGCTTTAATAGGAACAACTATGTGTCTAATGGTGTGTCTAACGAACAATTTTACTACTTCAAAAGACATTTTTTACCTCTATTTTAGAGGCATTTTCACGTCTATTTGAAAGGGGACATTAAAAGAAAGGACGTAGTAAGTATGGCACATTTCACCTTTGTTTTCAACAAACGTGAAAAGTTATTGGTAACGAACATGAATAGGATCAATATTCACATCTACATCAATTTTTTTTAAATAAAAATGTCACAATAGGTTCTTGCCATAAAATTAACTTGCAATGGTAGCACCTAGCAACAAATAGTTTCATCAAATCATCACATACAATAATACCATAAACCGTAATTATAAAAGCTAAGTGTAACCAATCCTAAGGTAAAAAAAACATAAAGCTTGTGAACCATAATGGTAAAAGCAAGTTTAACATATTCTAATCTAAAGCATAATTACATGAAGTTGCTCTGTGGATCTTGTCTTGACCACAATTCTTCAAGAACTTGTTGTGCCAAAAGATCTCGAACAAAATCGATGTCATGAATGGTGTATGATTCATCATTATCAAAAATCTAAAATAGAGAAATTAACACATTTGAATCTATGAAGAGAATAAAATAAGCACCAATTAAATTGACAAATTTAACTACTATAACAACTAAAATTATTTTCTTTTCTGTTTTCAAATTTCGGTACAACTACACTCAAGGAGACCTTCCTATATTAAAATATAATTTTAGATGACTAGAATTGAATTTTTGGAGGTTTAAAAGTATTATTAGAAATTAGAAAGGAATTTTGGCTAACAAGGCAAAATCAGGTAGAAAAATATTTAGAGATAAACTGTAATACTTCATCATTCTTTCTCTAGCCCATTGGGCTTGATTTTAGGCCAAGAATAAATAGTAAATTTGTTGCACAAGTGGTTCATATGATTATGGACTAAAATAATGTAAAATATCACATGATTTTATTCAAGACATTATTACACAAAGGATACTTGTGCACTCCCAAATTTTTCCAGCTTCTTAAGCTGTACACATGGCCTTCATCTTTAGATTTTTATGGATGAAAATTTACTCTATAAATATCCCCCACAAGCCTTCAATTTCAGATTTATAGACACTTGAAGGGGGGAGGTTTTATTGTAGAAAAAGCTAAGTTTTGGGAGCCAAGATGACCTTTAACCCCTCAGAGTACGTATTAGTAAGCGTTATGGTTCAAGCAGGTCATGACACAAGCTCATGAATTTTAAAAATTTCAACATAATTGCTCGGGTTACTATTCACTGTTCAAATTCAGATTTCAGGTCTAATTTTGAAAAATCATAACTAATTCCATAAAATCGTATCTCCTTGTGTACACATCCAATTAAGGTGATCTAGCACTCATTTTAAAGCCTGGGATGTGTACTATGACTCTGCCAAATTTCATGATTTAACTCATTAATTTGATAGGTCAAATTGGAGCTATAAACTTACTGCTTCAGGACCTACGTTTTATCCCTTAACCTCCTTTTTACTTTAATCTTTCTATTTCTTTGGCATGCATAAATTGGGTTTACACTTTCCCAATCATCCTCATACATCTCTATTCCTCCCATAAACATTGTAATTAAATATATCGCATCATTGGTATCCATAACATAAATTACATAATAGGAGAATTACACATTGAATAATAACATCATTCATTAACGTCAATAATTCTCTACTTTCTTCTTCTTGCCTCTCGTGCCATTATTGCCCACTATTGATTGACCTAAATGGTTGGTTAGGGAGGGGTGAGATTCGGGGGAATCTTAGTAGTAAACACTACCCATAAACATGCAAGACATAATGTATATGCATGACATGTTATAACATTAACACATTAATGCCATGGAAAGTAAGCTAAAGCATTTCATGAAGGGAATTGAAAGACGACGCGCAGCGGAAATCAACTTAAAAATTAAAACTTTCAACCCCTTGCCCGGATCTACCGATCGCGTTTAAGTTAGGTAGTAAGAAGCATTACCTTCAGTGTTCGATTTCCTGGTGACTCGATGATTCGGCCGTTCAGGATGCTTCTGCTCGCCTCTTTTGTCGTTCGAAGTCGACAACTCCGGTCGGCTTCCTCTACCGGTATCCACACGAGTAGCCCTCAACCTCGAACGGCGTGCTAGCGTCTATGTCCGTCTAGGGTTTTCAGAGAATCCGTCCACTCTTATCTCTCTAGGCCGTCTCTTATCTGTTGTTACTCTCTCTAAAACCCTAGCTCCTCATATCAAATATATAGGATGCTATAGGTTTAATGAATAATATTTAATTTCGAAATTAACTCTAAATTAATTCCGAAATTAATACAATATCAAATATTGCCTAATCAGATAAGAGAACAATTAAATAAATATGGTTTAAATTAAATCCGTCTCACAGATTTAATTCACTTATTTATTTAATAAAGAGATGACGGAATTAATTTATAGATTTAATTTATCCTTATAAATTAAATCTAACAATTAATATCTCTTATATTTATATATATATATACGAATTTATATATATATATGTACGTCCACCCTATATTATTCATTGAATCTGGACATATCTTAGATTCAATAAATCTGGACATCATAACTCGTGTTGGGCTATTTTGTGTGCGACCCTGTAGGCCCATATGAAGTTGGCAGTGGGCCATTAACTATAATGACTCACAAGTCGTAAGCGGTCTCTAGCAAGACATCACGACTACCCAAAACATATGAGGATCATTGAATGATGCAACCTTTCATACAACCATATCACGTCCCTTTATCACACGACATTTTGGTCATGGATGAGGCATGGAGAACGTCATCCTCCTATTCATGACCGTTACTTTCTCGATCCCTGAGTAGTCTGAGTATAGAAACGGAACTACCTTTCCATTATAGTATGGCCATACATTTCTTAGACTCACTCATCGAGGGGCCCAGTAATGTCTCTCTACGAATGTGAGGGACAAATTCCATCTTGACCATTCACATTCCTCCGCATGAAAAACCACTAAGCCTGAACATAGTCTTTATGATCACTCGGTCAAAAGTGACTTTTGACTAGGTCAAAGCTAAGCGTTTCTCATGTAGGAATCCATGATGATCTCAGGTCAAAGGGCACAGTGACATGGTTTGTATACGAGAGAAGCTTATGACTTAACCCATGCAGCTCTCTCATAGCGGGTCGGTCCAACACCTTGTACTCTTACATGTGCCTATGACTTTAATTTATATCTCTATATATCTTTAAAGTCATACTGGTCTTATTTCATCTGTGTTCCCACATAGATGACCGACCAGGGACATTTAGGATAAACCATGAGTTATCCAAGGATAGTCATCACAGTAAACATGCAAATAATATGATAACGTAATTAATAAATTCATAAATTAACAATGTTCAAAACATAATGATTGGCCCCTAGGGCACAATTTCCAGCATTTCATACTTTCATAACATATTGCCAAGGCAAAGCATAACATAAACTTGAAAACATAACTTTGTAAACATTTCATCATAGCTTAGTCACATCATGGCAACACAACCACATCATGCAAGCATACATATCAAGCACACAATATAGGTAAGTTCACTAGCTTGTAACATAGCTTTCCTCTTACTTTTCCTTTGATTCCCTTATCTTTCCAACCCTATGGATTTTCAGTCAACACCATTAAACATCCTGTTGGATATTCCAAGGTCCTAAACACATCAATACATGATGCAAAATAATTATTAGAATCAAGTCATCAACTTATCTCTACTTGATTCTTTCTTGAACATACTTGAACTCTAACTTTTGAGTTTTAATTCCAACCTTCCTAAAATTATTTCCACATACTAATCTCGTATAATTTTGCATGTAGAATCCATTTCCAAGCTCAAAAAAATCAAAATTCAATCTTAACCATTCAGAACAGTTAAGGCCAAACAGAATCACAAACTAAGGGAAAGTTGGATTTCTTGCAAAATCAATACAGAACCACTTGATTCTTGTTGTTTCCAAGCCTTTCAACATGCTTTTAACATCCATATCATCTTCTCCTATTCCAATAAATTTCGTGCAGCACCTCCCCATAGGATTTCAATCATCAAAAATCCAATCAAACCAACCACCAGGTTCAAAAATAACAAGGGAGGTAGAAACTACATAAAAAACGGCACACATACCTTGTTTTAGAGCTTGATCTGGCTTGAAACCACTTGGCCTTTCTTTCTCCCTCTTCTTTCTCTCTCTAGAAACTATTTTGCAAGAGCTTCCCCAAGGTTTCCATGGCCTAGGACGAAATGAGAGGGAGGGGAGGGGTATTTATAGAAAACAAGACCGAACCTAAACTGTTGATCTTAAAAATACATGGCTTGATCTGGACTATCCATTTTCTCTTTTTATCTTGTGATGACATGTGTCCTATGACATCATGCTTACCTCATCTTGATGACATCATGCTTACATCATCAAGCCACATGTCTTTAATCCAACTGCACAGGTGTCTTGCATCCGACCGTACACGTGTCTTGCATCCAACCGTACACATAATACCTTCTTTTCCCATCTAGCCGTACACTTGTCACTTTCATATTCCTTCATTGTTTTGGCATTAAAATAGGGAGGAAATTAGTATAAAATTCGTGCAAAATGTAGCCCTTAGGCATTCCTCTCCCTATTTTGCCATTCTGTATCGTATCGAATACTTTTTTGAGTCCTAACTGACCCGGTACCACTAGGACATGTTCTGACATCATTTTCTCATCTTAATTAAGTACATATATGGCGCCATCTTAGAGGAGCATAGATGAAAATAATTAGCTCTACTAACAGGCTACTTAACCCTATTGAGTCACACAGTAGAGATAACGGGTAGACAAAGGACTGTCTAAAATATTCTCGTACTGCGTTCTAATTTCTATGCTGTCTATAAATATCTTCTGCTGACTCAGCATGATGACTCGTAGGTGTCATGATTGTATTTGGTGGCTTAGCATGCTGACTTAGCGGTGTCATGATTGCATTTGGTGACTCAGCATGCTGACTCAGTACCGTCATGATGGTCTTTAGATATTTTCTTTCTTCTTTTCCCAGAAATATTATTAAATAATACTTAATTAGGGTTACCTTCTCCAAATTCTTTCTATTGGCTTGTAACTCCATTGATCTGTCTCTGGGTTTCATTCTTTCCCTTTCATCACCAGAAATTCCTCTAATTTTTCTCAGATCAAAAGTCAAACTGTAGACAGCTATTTTGACTTTCCCCGGATAGGTATAAATAGGCTTTAAATTTAATTAAAGCTAACCTTGTCAGTTTCTGGGGATGGAATTAATTTTACAATCTATGTAAATTCCTCAACTACTGTTCCCCAGTTTTTTCCTGATTATTTGAGGTCGTCTCATAGCTTAAATAATTCAATTTAAGTTACTATCTCAAATTGTCTAAAACCTTCGAATAACTTCAAGGCATTTCTATCATTTCTAGCCTTATATTGGGTCTGGGATCCTATTCCCTTTTTTTTGAAATTTTTCTAAGTCATTTGGGCCCTTTTTGCTAACTCTAAGCATTAGCTGACTAGAACTTTTATTATTTACAATTATGTCCCTACTTGGCCTAGGAATCTTTTCTTTGCAATTTGGTCCCTCCTTAGGCCTAACGTTCAGAACCTTCTCTTGCAAGTTTCTGGCATAACCTTTGGCCCTTAATTGTTTCCAGTTCGTCATTCCTTAGTCCCCGAATACTATTGTTTTACACATTTACCCTTAGAAAATATCTTTTTCCTTCTGAGGGATCTCCGGGACTTTCGTTGCATTGGACTTAATAATCATCCTTTCCTTGTGCTATTACTTGTATCTATGAGCCAAAATTTGGGATGTTACACAAGAACACGCAGGTTCAAGTCAAAAATTGTCAAGCAAGAATCGAGAATCAATCAATGCATTGAGCAAGAGAACAAGGAGGAATTCAAAGAGATTAAGGAGGCCAAAAATCTTGAATTGGAAAGAGGTACCGTGAAATTTACAATTTTAATGTTAACTAGCTAGGTTGTTACATAATATAATTCTTTAAATATATGCCATGTTGTATTGAAATTATTTGATGGTGATAACATGTTGGATGGTTGCATTGTATGCTTTGGCAATATGCATTAACATGTTGATTTTGAATGGAATGGAACGATACTTGCATGGCATAAAAGTAAGTGTTTATGAACTTGTTTGTAATATACCTTGCTTGTTTGATATTATTGTTGTAATTTCTTTGCTACTGCGATTTCTATGAAATCTTATTCCTCTCTTTATATAAATAACTAATAGGACCCTTAAGTGGTATGACCAAGGGCAAGGAGGTGATATCTCCATGAAGGAAAAATGCTATGTAATTTTGTTGAACTTTGTGAAAAAGTTTTGTAATTTATGTTGATATGTGTTCTAATGACCTTTAAGGGACGTAAATTATGAAGAATTACTTGTTAAATACTGTGACATGTGGTGAATTATATTTGGAATCATTATGGTTTATTTTGGCAAATTTTGCGTAAAAATGATGAAAGTTGACTAAATTAAGGGCAAAGTTTGACTACACAAGATTTTGAGTAAATGAGGGAGTTTGGATTTGAAACTTAACAGTCTAATAGGTCATATTTTTAGCTTTAAAATGAGTGGTACTTTATAAAAGTTGGAGTTTTGTACAAAAAATTATGCCCTTCCAAAGTTGCGCATAAATTTTGAAAAATTAGAAAAATGATGAAATGAACAATACATTTTGACATGAAAACTGGATACACATGAGCTGGATTCATACCTTGAATGTATTTTTTCTTAAGGGTGTGTTTGGTTGGAGGGGAGGGGAGGGAAAATGAGCCCCTCCCCTCATTTGATTAAAAATTTTAGAGGGAAGGGAAGCCAAAATATTCTCTCCCCTCCCCTCCTTCCCCCCATTTTAGCTCTCCTCCAAATTGGGGGTTTTTATAGGGGAGCTAAATTTTTAGACTATTATACCCCTATGATTTTTTGATATTCTACAACCACCCATAAAATATGTTATTATAATATTTATTTTAAATAAAAAATATATTATCCTAAGTAAAAAATAAAAAATAAAAAATATAAATTGTTGTAATTAAAAAATATATTATAATAAAAATTAATATAAATTATTACAAAAATAAAAAACATTATTTAAATAAAAATTATAGTATTATAAAATTAATTATTTTTTATAAATATATTATTTATTAAATATATTTTAAAGTTGAAAAAAGGCATAGCCTAAAGAGAATAGAATTTCAATTTTTTTAGAGCATATAAAATTTGTTAATTTGATTATTTCAAATATATTATTATATTAATTAGAATTAAAAAAATACTGTACCAATTTTTTAATGCACATATTAACATGATAAGACTGAATTTTTATTAAATTATATGATTTAAATTAAGATGTAAATTAATTTATATAATATATCAATAAAAAATATAAACTAATTTGTAAGGGTAAAATGGTAAATTGATTATTACTATCCCTCTCCTCCCCTTCTTGAACCAAACAAGGGATCATTAAATATCCCTCCATCCCCTCTTTTTTGATCAAACCAAACAAGGTGAGGATGAAACTTTCCTCCCTTTCCCTACCCCACTGTCCCCTCCCCCTACCCTCTCCTCAAACCAAACAAGCCCTAAAGAGGTCATTTCAAGCTTCAAGTAAGACTTAAAACCATATCATTTTGATTTTTTTAGAATTAGTTATGATTTTTCAAAGTTTAGAGAAAGTTAGGATTACAATGAATAGTAACCTGAGAAAATAAATTTAAATAAAAATTCTTTAACTCAATGACTTGGAAAATGGTTTCAAATGCTCTCACTTGATATAAAATTGGGTAATAAAGTAAGGTGTAATATTTTTAGTATTAGAGCAAAGGTTTTGACAAATATGTAGCATGCTCTAATTATATGTTAAGGTTGTTATGAACAAAGGTTTTTGAACTGTTGTCTAATAATTATTATGCAAGCATAATATTGGACTGTGTTGCACTGTATAGCCCTATACTGTACTATGTGCATGGTATTATAGTTGTTTGTTTGGTTTGCTATGTTACGAGGAAAGTACAGAAACCAAAAAGTGTGGCACGTTGTGAGAGTGATCTCTCAGTGGAAACCGTTAACTAGAGGATGCTTGGGGAGCCAAACCCAGACTGGTATCACCTGTTGATAGAAGATCCCGACGATCCTACTCCTTTACCAGGGTATTACTAGCTACTTAGTGAGATTGAGGATATATATTTGGAAGCAAACTCTAATCAGATTATAGAGTTACAGGAGGATGAGGTAGGATCCAGTACACAGCTAGCACCAAGTTCACAGTCGACCCTATGTTCACGGATGGTACTTGGTCAGGGAATAATAATGATGAGGCAGGCCCTAGTAGAATATTGCCCCCAAAGAAGAGATATTATTAGTGGCTAAAGAGTTTAATTCAATGGATGATCTAATTAAGGAATTCAAATACTTGGGTAAGCATATCAATAGGAATAAAAATCATTATGCTACAGTCTACCTCGATTTCTTTTATCAGGTTAGGCTGTTGTACACGGCAGTCAACAGGGAAAGCCAGACCCTAGACATAGACATATGGGACACGACATTGTTATCCACTCTTCTAAATACATGGATATGGGAAGAATCCATACCGTCCATTTGTGACGGCGTGGATAAATGTACTTTTGAGTAGATGCTGGATGTCTTGGAAGACTTTGTTATTTTTACATTTCTGTTTCCTTGCCAGTTTTAAATAGTTGTACTAACTATGTGACTCTTGACGTGACTGGGTATGACTAGTTAAACTATGCTACTGTTTTGTATATATATAAGGGTTATATAATGATGTTGTTCCTTTTGTAGTTAAGAAGAAATAACAAATATGATGAGAACAAGACGTAATGCACAAATAGGGAAAGAACCAAATAGGCCCCTCATTGATCCAATACAAATAATAATGAACCGATTAGAAGAACAACAAAAAATGATGCCAGAGTTACAAGCAACCCAAGCTATCAAGAACAAGAAAGGGATGCATTAATAGCAATAGCAGTAACAGTAGCTATAGTGTAGTTACAACAACCTAGACAAGGAATAGCCAAGATAGCCCAACCAATCCAACCCCAACCATAGGAACCAGTAATGGATCAGGCAAGGCCTATAAGGGAACCAAATAATTTGCAATAGTGGGTTATGCACTTTTACAGGCATGATCTACAAGTATTTGAAGGCACACTAGATATGTAGGTATGCAAAGATTGGATTACCTGGCTAGAGAAAATCTTTAAGTTATGGATTGCTCATCAGAAACCAAAGCAATATGGCAATCTATAAGCTAGAGGGAGAAGCTGATAGGTGGTGGAAAAATATGGAGTTAGTGCTTCAAGCTAGCGAGACACTGATTATATGGAAATCTTTTAATGAATAGTTCTTTTTGAAGTATTTTCCAAGATCTGTGAGAGATGACAAAGAAGCTGAATTCCTCACCTCAAGGCAAGCGGAAAACAAATCCTTTGATGAGTATTTAGCGATATATATTAAGTTATCTCGATACTCCACCTATCTGCAACACATGAATGATGAATGGTGGTTCACCGAGAAAATGATTAGGGGATGAAACTAGAGCTGAGAGAAAAGGTAGCCCTAAGGCAAATCAAAAATTTAAATAAAGCAGTAGAAGCTTGTTGAATCATTGAGAGTAGTCAAAGCCATTATGGTTGTACTAAGGCAATTATAAGGGCCAATAAACCTTAGGTAAGGAAGATGATCGAGGGAGCATCCCATAGCAATAGGAAGAGAAAATTCAATTTTAACTAAAAGCTAACAAAGGGCATGCGTTGAGGTGGACCGGACACTTTTAGCTAGGCCAATTTTTTTAAAACTTGTGGTAGAAATCACGGAGACCAGCCATACACAGCAGGTTAGAATTTGCGCTATTGTTATGGGAAACTCAGACATTTTGTTAGGGAGTGTTCACAAGGCATTGATAGTTCTCGGCCACAGACTCAGGGCTGAGTATTAGCCCTGATGCAGGAAGAGGCTTGTAAGTCGCCTGAGATGATCGAAGGTATGATCAGTATAAATAATTGCATGGAGTGCAATGTTTGATTTGGGCGTAAGCCATTCATTTATATCGTATGATTATGCTGGGTGATTAGGTCTTTTGTTGATATATTGCCGTGTGATTTGTGTATTTTAACTCTCACTGGTACTAGTGTAGTAACCTTTAGTTTGTGTTTAAACTATATTGTCCAGTATATATACTATTGTGATGTTCTTAACCTGCTATGTCTGCTGTTATGTGATATTGATTTGATAATTGGCTTGAATTGGTTATTATTTAATAGTGTTCTTCTTGACTGCAAAAATAAAACTTTAATCCTTCCTCCCAAGGAACTTGTCCCTTGCTTAGAGGTGAGAGTGAATTTTATTAGTAAGGCCCAAGCAGAGAAACATTTGAGGCACGGTTGCCAAGGGTACATGGTATTTCTTGGTGCAGGCAGAGATAGAAGAGGATCAAGGGACTTCCACCTGAGAGGGAAATAGAATTTGGGATTGATTTGATGCCTGGGACAGAACCAATTCAAAGGCTCCTTATCGGATGGCTCCTAATGAGATGGAAAAATTGAAAAAGTAGATAGAAGAGTTATTGGAGATAGGTTTTACTAGATCCAGTGTATCCCTATGGAGTGCTCCTATGTTGTTTGTTAAAAGAAAGATGGGGTTTTGAGTTGTGTATTGACTATTGAGAATTGAATAAAGGTGATGGGTCAAAAGTTAGAGACCTTGGTTAGAGGAGATCTCAATAAAGGTCTTTTAACTAAAACTGAAATGAGAAGACTACCGATGAATTAGATGCCCAACCTAAATACCATATAATAGAAATATTCAAAGGATTATGCCTGCTGCGTGGTGTGATGATTAATGCATAACCATATGAGTGACTAGTTAGAGAATAAGAAAGGATAAAGGGAATAAGAATAAGGCAATGTTCTTGAGAATAACAGAGATAAGGAACAAATAAGAACATTATAGATGATAGTTACACTGGCAATTAGAATAGAGAAATAAATATGTTTCCAAGGATGCTTAGATGTTCAATAGTGCTTAAGACTAGATGAAATTCCTGTAGATGATTGCTGTTACCTACGAGATTAAGTAATTTTAGTGAAGAGGCTTCTTTTGATAGGGATATGGAAATTGAGAAATGTACCCTGGCAAAGATTGAGTACGGGAAAATTTTTGGCCATAAAGTACCTCTCTAAGGGTGAAATGATCCTCTGACAGAGCTGATGCTGCTCTCGTAGGGAGTAAGCTATCCTCGACAGAAAGCACCGGAAAATAGCTCTGATGGAGTCGATAAGTGACACATCCTCTATCAGTAGTACTGGAAATAGTGGGCAGACAATTGTTCTGGTACGAGCAATGTGTCCTCCTTAAAGATAACTCCTCCTCTAAGGATAGAGAGAAGCAAGTGAGGCAAGGCGTAGGACGGACCTTACCTTGAGGAGAGTGAAACTAGTTAAGAAAAATAGAAGCCTAACATGAGGCAGATACTCCTCAAGCTTAACAATGTACTACAATATAGTAAAGGGTAACGATAATATGATGATATAAGTCCTCTCCTGATGCTGTTCTGAATTGATAAGAGACATCAAGGACTACAGAATCTTAAGGTGAGATAGATTGGCATTGATACGATAACAAGTAAATAGGCTCTAGAGATGAGCCGGTGCCTAGAGATTAGAGAGGCACAATGAAGGGATAGTATCCTAGATAGATAAATTCAAGAGCTAAGGGAAAAGGAAATATAGATAGATGAATGATTTCAGAGTTGACAGGAAGAATTGAGTAAGGCCGGAGAAGACAATACTGGCATCTATGATCAGTCTCGTGGAATAATCAGTCAAGTTACCAATTAAGTTAAGGTGACTTATTTTATTACTTAGTCCTTTGGTCTAAAATCTCCTACAAATCTTAACATGACTCAAATAGATGATAATACTACAAGATCATAGTAGATCTTGAAGAGGCTTATAGTAGAGCGCAGTAGCTCTCGAAGTTGTAGTAGACTAAGCCTAAAGGGAAGTGGCTGAGCCATAAGAGTAAGAGTATAGTACCTCTTTGGGAAGATGAGGACTAGGGATGAGTTTAAGATATGGAAGGCCCCTCTAGTGGTTGACTAGTATAGACTTGACTTTTTCACATATACCATTATTGTTGATTAGACTAAAAAGTCTTGGACAATATGCCTTCAGGCAAGCTAAGTGTGAAATGAGAATGTAAAAGAAAGAAAATAGACCCATAAAGTCGAGAGAAGAATGGCTGATTACGCCAAAATACCTGTTGAGGGCAGTGAAATACCGTAAGGATAGGTATACTATTATGGCATTATCATGAGAGAATATACCTAGGTAACAAGAGAAAATGAATAGTGACGATAAAGTATCTAAAGATGAGAGCCATGCTCATGTAAATGATAGATGGAACGGACTATTCAGATATTGGAAGATATGTTGTAAGCCTGTGTATTAAGTTTTTAAGGGAAACTAGAATGAGTACTTACTGTTGGCAGACTTTGCCTACAATAATAGTTACCATTTTAGTACATAGATGGCTCTGTATGAAGCCTTATATGGCAGGTACCGATCACCACTATATTAGATTGAATCGAGTGAAAGAAAAGTCTACAATTCAGAGATAGTGGATCATACCTCAGAGCAAATAAAGGTGCTTCGACAAAGATTATTAATGGCACCAAATAGACAAAAAAGCCATGCGGATATAAGAAGGAAGCCAATAGAGTTTTGTACTTGGGGATCATGTTTTTTTGAAAGTATCTCCAACCACAGGAGTGGGTTAAACCCTTAAGGCGAAGAAGTTAACATGAAGACCCTTCTAAATTTTGTTGAAAGTTAGGCCGGTAGCTTACAGATTGGCCCTACCCCCTAATCTCAGTTAGATACATAACGTCTTCTATGTTTTCCAGTTAAAAAAGTATCAATCATATCCTGCTTATAGGATAAAGTACGATGAGATTGATCTGCGAGACTACTTAACGATTGAAGTACGACCACAAAGGATTGTGGATCGGAAGGTTAAGTAGTTGCGAAATAAGTCAATCCCATTGGTTAAAGTGATCTTTGACACAAGAAAAAGCAACCTGGGAAAAGGAAGATGAGATGAAGAGCAACTACCCAGAACTCTTCACCTAAGGTATGTTTCAACTTTTAAGGACGAAATTTATTTTAAGAAGGGGAGAAATGTCACATCTCGCCAATTTTAACCCTAGAAATAGGAATAATAAATTAGACAGAGGGTCAAGTAGTAAAGTAGACTCAGAGGCAAAACAACTTTTGAGTTGAGATTTGACTCTTATTCGGATTGATATTTTTGAAATTATCAGTCCAGGAAGGTTAAAATGGAAAAATTAGAGAAAAATTCTAGAAAAATAGTAAAAAGCTAAAGTAGAGGGTATGGAACCTATTTGAGGCCCAAGAGGTGGAAATGGTACAAAAATAAATTATTATAGAATTTTCTGCGAATAGAGGTTTTTTTCAAAAAAAAAAAGTGAAAATTTAGATGGAAACAATTATTTTAAATATGTAGAGGCCTCAATAATTCTAAGAAAAATGTGAAAAAATTATTTAAGGATTTATTTAAGTTTATAAAATTATTTTCAGGCATGAAAGTGAAAGAATTAATTTTAGAATATTTATTACCGAAATATTATCAGTAAAGCCTTATTTCGAAGAAAATTCAAAATAAATAGTTAGAGGTTGAGATAAATTCCAAACAAATTTAGGGGACCTTCCTATTTAAATAGATGATTTTAGATGGGTAGAAACATATTTTGGAGGTCCAAAATATTATTAAAAATTAGAAAGAAATTTTAGCCGATACAGCAAAATCAAGTGGAAAAATATTTGGAGATGAAAGATAATACTTCTTCCTTCTTTCTCTAGCCCATTAGGCTTGGTTTTGGGCAAGAAACGAATAGTAAATTCATGGCCTAAGTGGTCCATATGATGATGGACTAAAATAATGCAAAATATCACATGATTTTATCCAAAACATTATTACACAAGGGACACTTGTGCACTCCCAAATTTCTGCAGCTTCTTAAGGTGTACACATGGCTTTTATCTTCATATTTTTATGGGACACTCGGAGGTAAGGGATGACCAAAATTTACTCTATAAATAATCCCCACAAGCCTTCAATTTCAGATTTTTAGACACTTGAGGAGGGAGGTTTTACTGCAGAAGAAGCTGCGTTTTGGGAGCCAAGAACACGTAAATTTAAGCCAAAAATTATCAAGCAAGAATCAAGGATCAATCAAAGCATTGAGCAAGAGAACAAGGAGGAATTCAAAGAGATCAAGGAGGTCGAAAATCTTGCATTGGAAAGAGGTAGCATGGAATTTATAAGTTTAATGTTAACTTGCTCTTTGTTACATCATATGATTCTTTGAATATATGCCATGTTGTATTGAAATTATTTGATGGTGATAACATGTTGGTTGGTTGTAATATGCACTAACATGTTGATTTTGAATAGATTAGAATGATACTTGCATGGAGTAAAAGTGAATAAGTGTTTATGAACTTGTTTGTAATATACCTCGCTTGTTTGACATTACTTTTATAAGTCCTTTGCTACTAAGATTTAATATGAAATCTCATTCCTCTCTATGTATAAACAACTAATAGGACCCTTAAGTGGTATGGCCAAGGGCAAGGAGGTGA
This sequence comes from Neltuma alba, assembly GCF_004799145.2. Taxonomy (NCBI): domain Eukaryota; kingdom Viridiplantae; phylum Streptophyta; class Magnoliopsida; order Fabales; family Fabaceae; genus Neltuma; species Neltuma alba. The sequence continues at coordinate 64,924 of NW_021635393.1, forward strand.
TACCTCCATGAAGGAAAAATACTATGTAATTATGTTGAACTTTGTGAAGAAGTTTTGTAATTTATATTTAAATGTGTTTTGATGACCTTTAAGGGATATAAATTATGAAGAATTACTTGTGAAATGCTGTGACATGTGGCTAAATTATATATGGAATGGTTATGGTGTATTTTGGCAAGTTTTGCATAAAAATGATGAAAGTTGACCAAATTAAGGGCAAAGTTTGACTACACAAAATTTTGAGTAAATGATAGAGTTTGGATCTGAAAATACAATAGATCATATTTTTAGTTTTAAGATGAGTAGTATTTCATAAAATTTGGAGTTTTGTACAGAAAGTTATGCCATTTTCTAAAAAAAATTGAAAAAATGACTAAATAAACAATACATTTTGATGTGGAAACTGGACATATGAGTTGGATTCATACCCTAAATGTATTTTTTTCTCTTAAAGAGCTCATTGCAAGCTTTAAGTTGAACTTAAAACCATATCATTTTTATTTTTTTTGAATTAGTTATAATTTTTCAAAATTTGGAGAAATTTAGGGTTACAATGAATAGTGGATTGAGAAAATAAATTTCAAAATAAAAAATTCTCCAACTTAATGACTTGGGAAATTGTTCCAAATACTTTCACTTGATGTAAAATTGGGTAATAAAGTAAAGTGTGACAAAGATTATCTACCATGGTATCATGGAGAACAACAAGAAAACCTTGATGACCCTGAGCATTCATATGGATATTATGCTATAACACTAGAAGATGTTTATTCCTCTGTAGTGTCAAACAAAGCAAGGGGTATGGATCTTAGGGAAGATATGGGGAGTCATTAAGTGTAACATCCTAATTTTCATATCTCTAAGATTTAAATAAATTTTTACTAAGATAGAATAGATAAAGGTTAAATATATATATATAAGCATTTAAAATAATTAAAATTATTTGTATTTGTGTATATGTATAAACATATATATATATATATATGAATAAGATAACAATATCAAGAAGTCTCACATTAACTAAATGATGGGAAGATGGATAAAATATCAATGTGAGAAGTCCCATATTGATTAAATTATGGGTAGATAGAGCTCTTGGGGGCTTTATATAGGTGGTAGTAGAGGAGAGTTAAGGGTAAGTTAAATAATTTTCACACAAAATTGAGATAGTCTTAGTAAAGTGCTATTTATAAGTTTGTGAACTGTTGGATCGGGTTGTAATTTGGTTAGCTAGTCCTAGACTTCATATATGTCAGTTTCAATGATTAGATTGTCAATTCGATCTCTAAGTTACAAGTTATTAGGTACATTTTTAATTTATTGTTTTTAGATTTGGTAGATAGAATACTGAATAGTAAATTAGGGTTTCTAAATCCCTTCACTGTTAGATTAATCTGAAATTTAGAGAGTAGACTTTTGACATGTAAGACATTAAACTATAGTAATTAGCTTATATTGAGGCTGTTTGTCTAAATTCTTCGAAGATAGAACATAAACTATAAATTAAGGGTTCTCTATCTAGGTTATGAATTTGGTGATTTTAATGATATAATTTAATAATTAAATATAATATAAGTTAAGGGAATCTACAAATTAAATCTAAATCCTCATACATATATTCTTATCCCCAATCTTAGAGAAAGCCTTTCGAGTTAGAATTTTAAGTAACATTTGAAGGTTTTAAAGGGAGATTCAAATGCTAAAAGTTTGTGAGTAGTTTACTCTAATACTATAGAGATAATCTTTTAATTTCATTTGTAGATATAAATACTACTATGGCATTTTCGATTACATGACTCGTTTGTATTTGACCGCTAGCTAGGAGCCCAGATAACTAAGTTTTTATATATTGCTTGCTTTGGTATGAGGTTGGTGAGTGATTTTATAACAAATTTTTGTATATGTATATTATGTTCTGTGTGAATTGTCTTGTGTGAATTGTCTTATGAGATACTATTTTTAAAAAGATTGAAATCCTTTGTGTTGCTAGAAATTAATAATTATAACGATGATGTATTATTCTGGAACTTGTTTGATTATGCATATAAATGTGTTATTGTGAACCCTGTGCATCTGGTTTAGTTGGGGGGAGGAGATGATGGAGTATATAGATATATACATGCCACGTAGTATTGGCTTCTGTACCGAGCTCTATAGTTGGCCACTATTATTGTCCTACCATTTCTTCAAGGGATTGTGATACCCTAGTAGTTCTTTAAGAGGGACCCATGGTCCACCGAGTGCTCTATGATCTTTGATTAGTCCACATCACTCGTGTGGTAAGCTTGTTAGAGTATCCAGTCAAATGGAAAGAACTTAATCCATAGGTTTAGTTGGTAGAACTAAGGAGGATAGAAGAGTAGATTTGGATTCCTCGGTTGCATATGATATGGAATCTTTATTGATATTTGTATCTTTTGGATAAATAAAAAGTATGTTATCCCTTAACTGCATGAGACTAGCTGAAATATTTGATTTATACGGTCATTGTGAGTTTAACTATTAAATAAATGATATTGTGAGTTTAACTATTAAATAAATGATTATTGATTTATTAACTTTGTATATCCCACCTGACACCTCGCTAGCCTATGCAAGTGTGTGTGATAGGTAGGGATTTAGTTATTGATGCATCGTCTCATCTCTATTGTTTAACATTTTCCACGTGAAAGCTTTAAAGGAGGGATGTCAGGAAAGGCTCAGGAGGAGTAAAGCTATCACACCTCCTTTAGTACCTCATTATATAACGATTGGAACCATTCGGAACCATTATGTAAGCCTTGAGTATGAGAAAATTTCAAAATTTTAACTTAAGTTCTGAGTTACTATTCACTGTTCACTGAAATTTTTGCCAACTTTGAAAATTCATAACTAATTGTAGAAAAATCAAAACAAAGTGGTTCTAAGTTCTATAGAAAGCTCTTGACATGCTCTTAAAAAAAAACTCACTGGTATCTAGATCTCATGCATCAATGCCAGATTTTGTTCAAAGTGGTACTATTCATTTGGTTATTTTCTAATTTTTCAGGTTTTATGCTCAACTTTGGAAGGGCATAACTTTCTATACAAAACTCTAAATTTAATGAATTATCACTTGTTTTAAAGTTAAAAATGAGATCTATAAGCATGCAAAATTTCAGAATCAGATTCATACAATGGCCCAAAATCATGTAGGTCAAACTTTACTCTGAAAAAATCAACCTTTATCCTTTTTTCATACAATTCTTGCCTTTTCTTTTCCTTTTCCTTTCATCTAGCTTTTCTCAACCATGGAACATGTACTCACACATAATCCTTAGTTAATTACTCAAATGTAATTATCCTTAATCATTGACATAATAATTAAACATAGTTTGCAACAATATATAATGACATATAATTACACAACATTATTTCAATGACCATAACTCCCTCATCTCCAAGTGAATCCCTTTCCTTTCTCCTTCCCCTTAGTGACACCATCTGGGATTCCTATTACTGTTTATACATTGAGGGAAGTGAGATTTCAATTAAATCTCAGTAGTAATGAATTACAATCATCATGTAAATCAAGCAAGTATAATGTGACATGTTATAAAATTTCAAAACATCCCCAAGTCACATAAAATCATATTTTGCATCATACCAAAAGAGGAACATCAACACTTTCACATTGACGTGTTTCCATGCATTTGGCCAAAGCACAATCAAATGTCATAAAATCAACCATTATCATAACATAAATTCCTTAATTCAAACAATCCACAAAATCACATTAAACAAGCAAGATAAACAGTCAAATTATAATTCAATGCTACTTTTCACACTAAATAGGTTTCGTCCTCCTTGATGTAACTTGCCTCTCCTTATTTTCTCCTCACAAAACCTATTGATTCAAGCATAAATACAAGCTACATTAACTAAACAATTAAACACAACACCTTAACCTTAACCCAACATTTTCCCTCTTTTTCTTTGATTTTTAACAAAGTTGTTCCTCCCTTGGAATCAACAACCTCATGACTCATTCCTACACAATTTTTTTATGAGGAATTCAAATATCCAATCAGATTTATGAAAATCAAACTCCTTTCCTCTCAAACTGTCATGGCCGAATAGGGTGTTCAAACTTCCAAAAATTCTATTTTTGATTCCAATGATTTTGAACACTTCTCTTTAGTATATCCCTATATAAAAACACATTTTAGATCCATTGGAATCATTAAATCAAGGTGAAACAAACTTCAGCACAGTGAACATCCCTTGGTCGAATTGAACATATAAAACCCTTACTTGGTTTTCTTCCAAAAATCAATCCATACACCACTTAAACATGCTTATTCCACTTGATATTTAAGGTTTCTATCCTTCTGTAAGGATCACATGTTCAAACTGAAAATGGACGGCATCTCCCCCTTGATTTTCATGCTAAAAACTTAACCAAAACTAGTTTAAATCGTAGGGATAGCAAGGTTTGAACATACCTTAATGAATCCTTGATGAAAGCTAGATGATTCCTTACCCAAAATTTTTGGTCAAGAGGTCTGGAATAAAAATGGCAGCACCTCCCCTTATATTTTTCAATTTCCTAGCATTTTCTTGTGTTTTTAAGGGGGTGTTTATAAGCAAATAAATCTGCCACTTATTCCCCCATTTGTATGACCAAAGGCCACCTAGAGAGGGTTATTTGGCAGCCATCTAATACAAGAAGGTTTCAGATTTGAAAAAGTGTCCTTTTTCTAGAGTTTTCCAACATTTATCCATGAATTTTGGATTTTATTTAATTAATTTCTTTGAGTGGGCAGCAAGTCACGAAATTAGGCTCTCTTCCAGGCCTAAATTGGGTCCCACACATGGTTTAGGATGGCCTAAAAAGATGGCCCATATACCAAATCACAATCCCAAACCATTTCGAAACTTTACTTGTTACTATTCATTGGTAACATTTCATAATTTTTTTAGATCTCCAAAAATTCATCTCTCTCTATGAAAAATCTCATTTTAATACAAGGACATGATCTGAAGATTTTCAGAATTTTTCTCTACCTCTAATTATTTATTTTGAATTTTTCCCGATTAGGCTTTATTAGTAAAATTGTGAGAAAATAAATTTTCTAAAATAAATTCCTATGATTCCAAGACCTGAAACTAATTTTATAAATTTCTATAAATATTTAGATAATTAATAAATATTTTTTCCAGAATTATTGAAGCCTCTAGCTATTTAAAATAATTATTTTCCTTCAATTTTTCACTATTTTCCCAAAAAACCTTCGTATTCTGGAAATTCTGTAATAATTATTTTCATACCATTTTCACCTTTAGAGCCTCCATTGAGGTTCCAAAACCTCTAATTCACCTTTTTACTATTTTTTAGGAATTTTCTTGAATTTTTTCTAAATTTTTTCATTTTGTCCATCTTGGACCAATAATTTCAAAAATACCGGTCCGAACATTATTTAGATCTTATGTTATGCTTGGCTTGATCAGCCAGTCTACCTTTCATATTGGCTCTTGACTTAAATTTTTATCCCTTTTATCAATGCTAAATTTAGCGGGATGTGACAAAAGCTATATTTGCGACTTGTAGCATCTCCTCAAGTTATGAGTTATGGTGTTTCCTGTATATTGCCACCTTAGGACAAATTTTGTTTAATTGATTCATGCATTATTATGTTTTTGTGTTCTTTGATTTGTACTTGTCATACCTTCATTTTAAACCTCATTATACGTCTGATGGAACCATTCAGAATCATTACACGATGCTCAAAGTAGGTAAAAACCAAGATTTAAAGTTCTGATTTCGGTGTATTCATGTAACCTTTAAAAATCAGGTCAACTTTGAAAAATCATAACTAAATGTAAAAAAATTGAAACAGAGCGATTCCAAGTCTTACACAAAGCTTATGAAATGCTCTACATAAGAAAAATATTCATAGGTATCAATTTCTCACAAATCAATACCAATTTCCATGCAATTATGTACTGTTCATTTGGTAAATTCTGAAATTTTCTGTATTTTTTTGCCCAACTCTGAAAGGGCATAACTCTTTCCACAAAATTCAAAATTTAATGATTTACCACTTGATTTAAAGATAAAAATATGATCTATTATTCTGCCAAATTTCAAATCCAGATTCAAATATTTTCTATTTATTTCGTATGCACCAAATTTGATCCTTTTTAGTCAAAGGTTATCCCTTAATTACCTTTGTTTTGGCTCTTTCATAACCTTTTGCCCATCCTTAATCATTTGGGGCTTAACACAACCTTGAACATACATTCTACTATGCTTTCACATGTTTAAACAGACATACATGCTTGGCTCCCCTTAGGAGCTATTATCCAACAAACATTTCCAAAGTTAGAATATTACATAACAAGTTCCAAAATTTACACTAGGGTACATTAATTGTTCATTAGGCCTCTGAGACAATTTCTTTGCCTTTTCCCTTGCTTGCACTTCCTCCTAGATGGTGTTAAACATAAGAGTGAGATTTCAGAGAAATCCTAGTAGCACAAAATCACACTTATCATGCATTCTTGCAACACTACGTGCAATGCCTTTGTGCATTTATCTTATTCATGTGTTCATGCTTTTATGCCATGGAAAGTAAGCTATCATACACATATTCAATGGACATAATGTCAAGGCAACATAATTCAAATATTGCAATCAACATTTGCAATAAAGCTTAGTCACATCAGGGCACACATTGCACACATACACATTAACACATCAATGTAAGCAAGAAAGCAATCAAATGTAATTCAATGCTACCTTTTGGTACTTGGTCCTTGATTTCCTTTAAGTTCAAGATGTTTTCTTGAGGATTTGGCAAGGTACCTATCAAACCAACACCAATGCCAATCATTCAACAATTATTCAAAGACATTCCCTATTACTTAAACATTAAACCCTTTTTCTTGGGATTTTTGGCCTAATTGTTTTCCTTTTGATTCAAGAAACCTCCTTGGCCATTCCTACATGGTTTTTCACGTAGAATTTAAATATCAAATCAAATTTTACAAAATCAAATCCCTTCCTTAAATTCTGATCAGAACAGAAACGAATTTTTTACAAGGAAAGATGTCAAAATTTCCAACTTGATTTTTAATGCTTCCAAATTCAATTCCTCCATATAACCATACACAAAAATGCCCAAGGAGTTCAATGGAAGAATCATATCCATCAAAATCCAACCATAAGTCCATGAATTCTAGATGGCCGAACACCTCCCCTTAGGTTCATAAATTTCCACATTTGATTCCAATGAATTTAAACATACTTCCATAGCATAGTCCTACACAAAATCACATTTTGAATCCATTGGAACCATTAAAACTTATTGAAAGAATTCCCACCCTTGAGTTCTTGAGTTGGCTGAACTGAAAAGTCATAGTTCATAGGGTAATTTCTTCCATAACCCATTCAAAACTGCACCAAACATCAACAACACAACTCATACTCAATTTGCTATCCTTTCCTAGCACTTCCAACATAACAGAAATGAAACAGCAGTTCCCCCTCAATTTAAGTCACGATTTAGCCATGGAGAAAGCATCAAATTAAAGCCTAACATACCTTAAGGAGTCTTGGATTAAAGCTTGATGATTAACCTTGGATTGGAAGTGGTTCGAAGGGTGCTTGGAAGTCAAGAAAAATTTGTGCAGAACCTCCCCTATATTTCCAGATTTTTGCATGAATTTTGGCTGAATTATAGGGGTATTTATAGACCTCATTTGCTGCCCCAAAACCTACCCTTGGGCAGCTATTTCTGCCTCAAAATTAAGTGTGTAAGTCGGCCAAAATGAGGGAGTAATCTCAGCTACACATCCTTTTACTCAAGTTTCAAGAGAGTTGATCCAATGGTTAAAAATTTGCCCAGCACACAAGCTAGTTGTTCTGATCATGATGAGCACGAATTTGGGCCTTTTTGGATGCTAAATAAATGGTAAAAACTGATTAGGAAGCAATGGAATTGGTTAGGGTAATTTTAAAAATTATTTGGTCACATAATACCCGATTTCTTTCCCCCTATTAGAGAAAAATAGCTAAGGGCTTCCAAAATTCCATTTATTTTCATGATAAATCCATATTTATTCCAAAAGTGTGATCTGGAAGTTTTGGGAATTTTTCAAGACCTCTAGGTATTTTTTTCACATTTTCTCTGAAATCAAGTCTTTACCGATAGGAATTCGGAAGTAAATTCCCCATAAATTATTTCCTACATTTCCAATGCTTGGAAACAATTTTATAAGTTCATAAATATTCCTAGGGAGTGTATCCATATTTCTCCTTGAATTTTCAGAGTCCTTAGGTAATTAAAATAATTATATCACTTTAATTCCCTTTTATTTTTCCCTATTTTCCCAAAAATAATTATTTTTCTGGGAATTTTCACCAAAATTTATTTTGGGCCATTCTCACTTCCAAAACATCATAGGTGACTCAAAAACTCCTAATTCCACCTTTTTCTATTTTTAGGGAATTTTTGAAAACTTTTCTCAAAATTACCGTTTTGCCTCTAGAGATCCGATAAAGTCAGTTTCGTCCCATTTTGGGTTTCCATGCTTTACTCATACCTTATGCTTATCAATAATGTCTCATTTCTCACATTCCCATTACTAAGGTTTCAAATTTTGGGATGTTGCAGTACCGTTGTGGTATGTGTACTGATAGTTGGTTAGAGGCCTAGGATCGCATGTGATTTGTTTATTATGAATTTATTATAAAATATGAATTAAGATGTAATTCTTACTATTTCAATTTGTGAGTTAAATAATATGTTGTTTTATAACCATGTTAGATGAGATTGATTCTTTCTTACATGGTTTGCAATCAAATGAGTAAGGAAAAATTCTTTTATCTGTGATAGGATATATAATTGGGTGTTGCTCTTTTCTATCACAGATAACATTAGTATATTTTTAGTTAGTTTATATGATTGTGATATAATTAGAGTTTGTTGTTGGTTATAAAAGGTTATTTCTTTAAGTTACTATAAAAAAGTTAAGTTTATTAGTTTATTTAGGAAGGTTGTTTCATCGAATGTGCAAATCGGAGAGCAATGGAGTTGGACCAAGTGTGAGACTATTACTAGTATCGACAGTGTTTCCTACATATGATGCACTACTAGAGAAATTCAAGTTCTGGGCAACACATATCAAGTCGAATGAGAATTAAGTAGTGGCAGTATATTTGGAATTCCTACATCAGATAAGGATCATGTATCATGTAGTTACATAAGAGGATTGCTTATTAGATGATGCGATGTGGGTTGATACGTTATTGGAAGTACTCCTATATACAGATACCTGGTGTCATAGGTTTTGTTATTTCTATCATCCAATATCAATTACTTTTGAGCAAATGGTTAACACAGTAGAACATTTTGTTTTATTGCATTCTCTATAGATAACAATGTGTTATGCGCTAAACTTTTGAGTAGAATTATGTGAATACTAGTTATGTATAACTGACTTTACTGCCTACTGTATAAAATGGAAATGAAATATGAATTTAGTATATAATATAACTATATTCTTTTTGTAGTTTAACAAAACAAAATGGTTAGAACCCGAAAAAATTTTGGAACAAGGGAATGACTTGAGGAACCTCGTAGGCCCCCTGTGGATCTGATTCAAGTAACCATGAATTGATTAGAAGAGCAACATCAGACCATGGAAGAGATTCGAGCTAACCAGGCTCGACAGGAACAAGAGTGGGATGTTGTGATAGCAGCAGTAATAGCAGCAACTATAGTTAACCTACTATCTAAATAGGGAATGGGTGGTGTGTCATAATAACTAGTCCAACATCAAGGTCCGCCAGTTGATCAGGCAAGACTGGTAGTGGGATAGGATATACAACACTAGATCGGTCAATTCCAGAAACATAATCCACTTGCCTTTGAGGGGATGTTCGACTTGCAAGTAGCCAAGGATTAGGTGGCTTGGCTAGAAAAGATATTTAAAGTCATGGATTGCTTATTAGAAACCAAGGCACAAATGGCTATCTACAAGCTAGAGAGGAAAGATAATCGGTGGTGGAAAAATACTAAATTAGTGTTAAAAATAGGTAACAACCTAATCACATGGGAGGTATTCAAGAAACAGTTTTTTCAAAAATATTTTCCGCAGTTAGTATAGGATGCGAAAGAGGCAGAGTTTCTTATTCTGAGGCAAGGGGATAAGGAACCGTTTAATGAATATTTAGCCAAGTATATCAATATATCCTGTTACTCTACCTACCTACAATACCACAATGATGAGTGGTGGTTTATGAACAAGATGACTAGAGGACTTAAACCTTTATTGAGAGAAAGGGTAGCCCTACGATAGATCAAAGTATTTAATTAGGCAATGGAATCTTGTCAAATAATTGAAAGCAGCCTTAACCATCATGATTTAGCTAGAGCAGCCCTGAAGACTGACAGACCACTAACTAGCGCTCCACAAGAAGGGACTTCTAGTAATGGCAAGAAGAAGAAGACTGGGATTTGGTAGATGGTCTAGACAAGGAGGAGGTATTCAAGGAGGGTTTGATATAACCATGGTGGCTAAGGTCTGTGAGAAATGTTGAAAGGACCATGGTAATTGGTCATGCTTAGTGAGTCAGAACATGTACTATCGATGGGCAAGCCAGGGCATTTTACTAGGGAGTGTCTACAAAGTGTAGACGGTTAGAGACCACAAACCTAAGGTAGAGTTTTTTTCCTGACAAGAGAAGAGGCTTGTAAGTCTCCCGAGATGATATAAGGTATAGTTAATATCAATAACTACCTTGTATATGTAATATTTGACTCGGTTATAAGCCATTTATTTATATCATATACATGTGCTGGGCATTTGGGTCTTACTATCGATACTGTGCCATATGATTTGACTGTATCAACTCCCACTGAAATGCTAGAGTTATAACCTCGTGTACATTTGAATTGTATTGTCCAGTATGAGCATACTTGCATTACCATTGACCTGATATGCATGCCCTTTCTTGATATCAATGTCATTATTGGTTTGAACTAGTTGTCTTCCCATAATATACTCATCGACTGTAGAAATAGAACTCTTATGCTTCCTCCGAAAGAAACAATCCCATCTACAAAAGTCAAGTTGAGCTTCATGACAGAGGCTCAAGTAGATAGATACTAGAGGAAAGGCTGCCAATGATACTTGTTATTTTTCTTGATACAGACAGAAGTAGAAGAAGGAATAGAAGAGATTCTAGTGGTAAGAGACTTTCTGAAAGTTTTCCTAAAAGAGATTAAAGGACTATAACTAGAATAAGAAGTAGAGTTTGCTATTAACATTATACTAGGAGCAGGATCGATATCCAAAGCCCCGTATTGAATGGCTCTAAAAGAGGTAGTGGAACTAAAGAAGCAAATTAAGGAGCTGTTAGAAAAGGGATTTATTCGACCAAGTGTCTCTCCCTAAGGTGCTTTGGTATTATTTTTCAAGAAGAAAGGCGATAGTCTTAGGCTGTGCATAAACTATCAGGAGCTGAACAAAGTTACAATTAAGAATAAGTATTTGCGTCCCTAAATTGACAAACTGTTAGACCAGTTAGCGGGCACGACCGCGTTTTCTAACATCAATCTAAGAACAAGATATAATTAGCTCAACATTAAAGCAGGAAATATTCTAAAGACTGCCTTGAGGACCCGATATGAACATTACGAGTTCTTAGTGATGCCATGCAGTCTGACGAATGCACTTGCAATTTTCATGGGCTACATGAACTGAATTTTTTGACCATATCTGGACTAGTCTGTTGTAGTTTTTGTAGATGACATTCTGGTGTACTCTAGAACTCCGGAGGAGCATCAACAACCTCTGAGGATTCTTCTAAGTACCTTGAAGGAAAAATAGTTGTTCATTAAGCTCAGTAAATGTGAGTTCTAGTTAAATGAAGTAAAATTTTTAAGCCACGTAATCTTGCGAGATAGGGTAGCTGTTGATCCTAGTAAAATAGAAGCCGTGTTGCAATGAGAATAGCCTAAGATGGTTACAGAGATTAGAAGTTTTTTGAAATTAGCAAGGTATTATAAGAGGTTTTTTCAAGACTTTTCTCGTATTGCCCAACCACTGACCAGGCCTATCAGAAAGAACAAACCATATACGTGGGATGAGAACTATGAGCCTAGTTTCCAAGAATTAAAAAAGAGGCTGACTTCAACTCTTATACTGATTATTCTAGATCCTATACAGACTTATATTGTGTACATTGATGCTAGCAAGCAAGGATTGGGATATGTGTTGATACAGCAAGGTAGAGTAGTCACCTATACCTCACAGTAGCCTAAGTTGCATGAAGAGAATCATCCTACACATGATCTGAAATTGGTAGCAGTAGTATGTACCTTAAAATTATTGAGCATTACTTGTACGGGGCATCTATCAAACTATAATTTGATCATAAGAGTTTGAAATACCTCCAAGATTAGAAAGAGTTAAATATGAGACAGAGGAAATGGATAGAGCTACTGAAAGATTATGATTACTAGATTAAGTACTATTTGGGTAAAGCAAACATTATGGCTAATGCGTTAAGCAGAAAGGTAGTATAGGTAGCATCATTGATGATTAAAGAGCATGAGCTGCTAGAAGATGTAAGAGATTGGGGTCGTATCTACTAAATACAATTGATGACAGAAGAAGCCAGGACATTATAGGTAGATACTTTAATAATAGAACATATTAAAAAAGCATAAAGACAGGACCAGTTAGCGAAGAGCTATGTGAAAAGAAGTTGAAAGGAGAAACAAGGGATCTCAAGATATTATCAGAAGGAGTGTTAAAGTTCAAAGGAAAAACATATGTCCCTTCTATTAATGATCTCAGAGAGAAGATACTGGATAAGGCACACAAAAGCAAATATACAATTCATCTTGAAATGACCAAAATGTATCATAATCTTAAAACACTATTTTGTTATCCTAGGATAAATAAAGACATTACGCAGTATGTATTAAAATGCCTTGCGTGCCAAAAGACTAAAGTTGAGCACCATAAACCTTTAGGATCTCTGTAATGCTTAGATATCCCTGAATGGAAATGGAATAATAGCTCTATAGACTTTATCATGGGATTATCTCGTACTTCATTAGGATATGATGCTATTTGGGTAATAGTAGACTGGTTAACAGAGTTGGCCCATTTTCTTGTAATGAAAGTCAAGTATCCTTTAGAAAAGCTAGTGAGGTTATAAGTAAAAGAGATTGTTAGATCACATGGGGTGCTAAAGAACTTTGTATCAAACAGAAATCCTAGTTTTATGTCCTGGTTTTGGACAACTATATAGGAGGTAATAGCATACTATCATAAGATTTAGTACTGTATATGACCCATAAACAAATGGACAAACAGAGTGAAGAATCCAAACACTAGAAGATATGTTGCGAGCATGTGTATTAGACTTTAAAGGGAACTGGGATGAGTATCTAGCACCAGTAAAATTTGCATATAATAATTTATTTTAGAATTTTCTATAATTTTAAGGAATTTTGGCTAATTAGGGGAAAATTGGCCAAAATGAATTATTTAAAATATGTAGAGGCCTTAGTAATTCATGAAAAATGGGAAAAATTATTTGAAAGGTTATTATAAATTCTAAATTATTCCTGGCCTCTAGAGATGAAATATCCTTCCTTAAACCTCTTTTAGTATGCATTTGGAAGTGTTATAGTTTAAGCGGATTACGAAACAAGCCCGTAAATTGAAAATTTAAAAGTTAATTCATGGGTTACTATTCACTCATAAATTTCAGATTTTTGGTCTAAATTTGAAAATTTATAATTAATTATAGAAAATTTGTATTGAGGTGGTTCAAAATTCTATTTGAAGCTTTTTCAATTCTCTATTAAAAAAAATGGACTTAATCTTTGTCAATTCATATAGTTAATTTGTGAAAGTTTACTGTTTATTTGGTAAAAACTGTTCTTTCCAGTTTCTCTTTCCTAATTTTGAATAGTCATAAATCTTAGCATACATATCTATTTTAAGTGATCTACTACTTGTTTTAAATCTCAAGATGTGTACTTTAAGCATATCAAATTTCATAAGTAGATTTCATTGTTTACCTTACTCCTACTCTGTCACAAATTCGTGACTCATTTAGGGATAACTTATGCCCCTTACTTGCATTAATAATTTTTATTTATTTATTTCTTGTTTCATAATCATTCCATCGTTGCATGATTAATTATCAGACATCACCATATTCAGTATTACATGCCATCATCATTATTTTTTTATCACATAGCATTAGTGGTGTAACACCTCATGTTTAAATCAATTAACTTTCCTTGCAGAAGCATTTGGAATCACTTTTGAAGTCTACGATTGATGAAAAATCAAGTTTGAAAACTTTCATTTACGGGTTACTATTCATTGTCACCTTAAAATGTGACAAACTTCGAAAATTCATAACTAATTGTAGAAAAATTGAAATTGAGTGATTCTAAGTTCTACAGAAAGCTCTTTGGATAAAATTTTGAGGAAAAATAGTTTCTAAACTGATTGCCTTGAAATTCGAGCTCAATTTCCTTTGAAAAATTTACTGTTCATTTGGTCATTTTTGGATTTTACTGTATTTTTGCCTAACTTTGGAAAGGCATAATTTTCTGCTCGGTTATCGGAATTGGGTAAACTACCCCTCATTTTAAAGAGAAACATCAGATCTATTTGCTTACCAAATCTTATGACCTAAATCACTCATTTGATAGGTCAAACTGGAGCTACAAACTCACTGCTCCAGGACTTATGTTTAATCCCTTAACATCTCTTTAATTCTTTTTATTTCTTGGCATACATAACATGGCCTTACTCTTTCCCATTCATGCTCATACATTTCTATTCATGCCATAAATATTATAATTAAATACATGGCATCATTGGCATCCATAACATAGTTTACAAAATAGGAGAATTATACATTCATCAACAATCTCATCCATTGACAAGAATAATTCTCCGCTTACTTCTTCTTGCTTCTCATGCCATTATTGCCCATCATTGATTGACCTAAATGGTTGGTTAGGGGGTGAGATTCGGGGAAATCTCAGTAGCAAACACTACCCATAAGCATGCATGACATGTTATAACATTAACACATGAATGCCATGGAAAGTAAGCTAAAGCATTTCATGCTTCCATAACATATTGCCAAGGAAAAACATAACATAAACTTGCAAACATAACTTTGCAAACATTTCATCATAGCTTAGTCACATCATGGCAACACAATCATATCATACAAGCATACATATCAAGCACACAGTATAGGTAAGTTCACTACCTTGTAACATGGCTTTCCCCTTTCTTTTCCTTTGGTTCCCTTGTCTTTCCAACCATGTGGACATTCGGTCAACATCACCAAACATCCTTTTGGATATTCCGAAGGTCCTAAACATAGTCACATTGATCATACAATCCATTAGGACCACTAGATTACATAAAGTTCAAGACTAGCTTTCTTAAACCTCAACCCTTTCTCTTAGTCTTAGGGTTTTCTTTCCAACTTTTCTAACATAAGTCTTATCATTTCCCATCCTTAAGATCCATTTCTTGTCAATTAGGACCACTTTAGATGGCCTTAGATTCAAGAATACCAAATCTGGAAATTTTGCTTCGCGGGTACTGTTCATGCAGAATTTCCAGAATTTTTGCTCAGTTTTGAAAATTCATAATTAATTCTAGAAAAATCTAAATTGAGTGGTTCCAAGTCTCACTGAAATATCATTAAGTTAAATTTACATGAAAATTAGTTTCAGGAACCAATTCTACACTGAACAGTACCGGAACTGTACCGAACTCGAAACTCTTCCAAAAGTTCAACACTGTTTCCAGATTTCAAACCCTAACTTTGAAAAATCACCATAAATCATACACATATCCAAATGAAGTGTTCTACCTATGGATTTAAAGCTCAGAGAGTGTACTTTAAGCATGAAAAATTTCAGAATCAGATACGCACAGAAACTAATCCGAAATAGGCATAAAATCAGGTGCTATAACCATCACATACCTTGTTTTAGAGTTTGATCTGGCTTGGAACCACTTGGCCTTTCTTTCTCCCTCTTCTTTCTCTCTCTAGAAACCATTTTGCAAGAGCTTCCCCATGGATTCCTTATGCTTGGACGAAATGGTAGGGAGGGGAGGGGGTATTTATAGAAAAGCAGACTGAATCTGGACCGTTGATCTTAAAAATACGTGGCTCGATCTAGACCGTCCATTTTCTCTTTTGATCTTACGGTGACAAGTGTCCTATGACATCATGCTTACCTCATCATGATGACATCATTCTTACATCATCAAGCCACATGTCTTTAATCCGACCGCACACGTGTCTTGCATCCGACCGTACACGTGTTTTCCATCTAGCCGTACACGTAATATTTTATTTTTCTCATCTAACCGTACACTTGTCACTTTCATATTTCTTCATCATTTTGGCATTAAAATAGGGAGGAAATAAATGGAAAATTCGTGTAAAAATATTTCCTTAATTATTTCTCCACTTATCAAGCCAATCTTGCACCGTAACGGATATTTTTCGGGTCCTGACTTACCCTGTGCCACCGGGACAACTTCTTCTTAAAATTCTGGCCAATAAAAGGTACACATATGGCGCCATCATAGAGGAGCATAGATGAAAATAATTAGCTTTGCTGACAGGCTACTTGACCTTACTGAGTCACGCATAGAGATTTCACTATAACGGGTAGATAAAAGACTGTCTAAAATATTCCCATACCGCGTTCTGATTTTTATGCTGTCCATAAATATCTTCTGGTGACTCAGCATGATGACTCATAGGTGTCATGGTTACGCTTGATGACTCAGCAAGCTGACTCAGTATTGTCATGATGGCTCTTAGATATTTTCTTTGGTTTTGTCTCTTATTTAGGGGACAAATTATTTAATATTTGACTAGAGCATTTTATTCAATTCAGAGCTCCAAAAATTCATCCAAAAATATCATAAAATTCCTCATATTCTAAGAAAATCTATGAATTTTCTCAGGTCATAACTCAACCTGTAGCCCCACTTAAAAATCATTCTTTAAAATGCCCTTTTTCGACACAACTGGCTTTTAAGTATTCTTAAAGCCATTTTGCTAGTCTTCTGGGGATGAGATTAATTTTATAATTTTCTACAATCTCTTAGATCATACATCCCTATTTTACCATAATTTTCTGAGGTTTCCTTATGACTCAAACAATTAAATCTACCTCTACATCTCAAACTGAGCCATAAACTTATAAATTCTTTTTAAGTTACCTCAGGGGTATTTTCGTCATCTCTCTTCACAAAAGAGCCTTAGAATATTATTTCCCATTTTCTGGGATTTTCTTAGAATTTTCTAAGTACTTTCCATTTTTACCCTTGATGGCCGTAACTTTCTGAATTTACGGTTTTACCCCTGCTTAGACTCAACCTCATAAAACCATCTCTTGAAGGCTTCTAACTTAACCTTTGATCTGTATCTAGCCTCTTTTCTCTTTCTGGGCCTTTGAGACTCTACTGGAGCCTCTAACTTTGATTACACTTTAGCCCTTTAAAACTTTCACTTTGCAGTTTAGTCCCTGAAACTGCTTTAACTTCCTTTCTCATCTTTAGGACCTCTACTAAAAAGGGGTCTGGTAGCCTATCCCATTCAGGCTATTTCTAGTACTTTTAGGCTTAAAAATCGGGATGTTACAAGTGGCATATTCATATCATACATTGGCATACAAATTACATAATGTAATATAATATATTTCCTCAATTCTTTTCCTTTTTTCCTTGCTTCCGCTTCATGCTTCCTTTTGCTTGCTCATTATCATCTATTAGGGTTGGTTAAGGGAGGGTGAGATTTGATAGAATCTCAGTAGCAAATAATTACCCATATGTATGCAAGGCAATTACTTCTTGGATGACATGCTAGGCATTAAAATGACATGCTTTTATGCTTATAAAATGCTATGCTTTCATGCTCAATATTTTATACACGCATGGCCATGAATTCTGCAAGAAACAGAGCCACATTTCATCAAGCATATATCAAAGTATCATTAAGCAATATCAATGCATAAGCATCTATCTCAAACACACAAACAGGATAAGTTCGCTACTTTGTAGCTTTAAGTTTCCTCTTGTCCTCTTTGGCTCCATTTTGCTATTTCTCTTCCTTAATGTCTCATGGCCCTAAATGCATCAACACAACATTACCATTTATTCATTAGAGCCATGGTAACCAATAATATCAATACTTTGTTCTCTTTGAACTGTATTAACTTTTAACTTTTGAGCTTGATTTCCAACCTTTCTAAAATTAATTCCACATGCTATTTTCCTATAATTTTTCATACAAAATTCATTCAAGCTTAAAATGTTAAAATACAACTCCTTCCTTTAGAACTAGCTTTGGCCAAAATACATAGGATTTTAGGGCAAAAATTTTGTTTTCAATTCTAATGCATTTAAATTTGCTTTCTCACTTGTACTCTAGACAACTTTTTTTTATTTTAAATAGATTGGAAGCATTAAAATCATTAAAATTCAGCCCTAACTCAAACCTTAAGTCTAGCCAAAAATTACATAACTTAGGAACAGGTGAATTTCTTGCAAACTCAACACAAAACCACTTGATTTTAGCTTTTTTCTACCTTTTAAACTTTATTCTAACATCAATTACATATTGTTCTTTATTTAATCATTTCATGTAGTATGTCCCTTAGGGTCTCAAGCTCTCAAAATCCAACAAAACCCCTAACCAAGCTCAACAACAACAAAGGGAATAAAAACTATATAAAAAAACATGAGCATACCTTGTCTTGAAGTTTGATCTTGCATAGTTACCCTTGCTCTTTCTCTTCTCCTTCTTCCTCTTCAAGTTTTGGTCTCCACCCTTTTCTCTTACGCTACCTGACAGGTTATGTAAATGGGAGGATAGAGTATTTATAATGTTGAAGTTACTATTTATCTTAGTAATCCAATTTACCTATACCATAATGCTTGTCTCTTTCTATTAGTTTACTTGGTGTCATGTGTTCTCCTCTTAATTGGTCTACATGCATGCTACTTACTCTCTTGCCATTAGTCCATATGCATGATGACTCAATCCCCCTTTTAATTGTGTCATCAATTACACAATGACTTAGCATCTATAATAATTGCGCTTGATGACTCACACGCTGAGTAAGCTTTCTAGCATCTTCTAGTCAATGAGGGGCATCCCCATGGCATCATAAAAGAGGAAAAGAAAGTATTGGGAAGCTTTTTTGATCGGCTTCTACCTATATTATCTAAATTACCTCTTATTGGTTACTTTTTCTCTCACATGTTTTCTTAAGATATATAGCCAATGTAAATTCTTCACTATGGTGCCATTAAAGAGAGAAAGAGAGGAAAGTAAATAGCTTCTTTGATATGCTATCAAATCTTTCTGGGTCACACAGTAGAGATTTTATTAAATAATTCCATTTCTTCTAAACATGTCTCTTAACAACTTGTACGACTCCATTCATGTCCCTTCATCAAATTTGTGTTAAAATAAGGAGGAAAATAGGGAGAAATTTGTGCTCCCTCGTACCCTTGACTATTCCTCCATTTATTTTATGATTTTACATCATATCGGGTACTTTTTTGGGTCCTGACTTACCTGAGAATCTTGGAACATGTTTTGGCACCTTTTTTCCATCACAATTAGCCTCATCTAACATTATATAACATGCATAGAGAGGAAATGATACTCTTTCCTTTGTTCTTTTATTAAAATATTTAATGATATTTATTTCAGAGCAACTTGACTGAATTCTTTTTACTAGTCATGATTCTGAGAATTTGTTTGTGGGTGCCAATACTAATTCTTTCGTCACGAGAAATTTCTCTAATTTTTCTCAAGTCAAAAGTCAACCCATAGACAGTTTATTTTTGCTTTCTTTGGATGGTATATAAATAGGCTTTAAGTTCTGTTAAAGCCAACCTCTTTACTTTCTCGGGATGGAATTATTTTTAAAACCTATGATAATTCCTCAAGTATTATTTTTTTTTTTTTTCCAATTATCTGAGGCCTTCTCATATTTTAAATAATTCAATTTTGTCTAATATACATAATTAGCCAAAACCCTGGGAATTTCATTAATTTGCTCCAGGGGTATTTTCATCATTTTTAACCTGATACAGGCCTTCAAATCTCATTTCCCTTTTTTCTAGAATTTTTATGAAATATTTAGGCTTACTTTCTCACTGCTTAATTTCTAGCCTAAAACTTTTCAAATTTACATTTAGGTCTCTCCTTGGGTTTAACCTCAGGAATCCTTGCACTAGTGGCCTAGAAGATGTGTTTAGAAGCATTAAAATTAAAAATTAAAATTTTGAATTCTAAGGGTATAAATCTAAGTTCATATATAGATTATACATGAAAAAACATATAGAAAAAACATGTGAGAATTTAGTTAAAGAAGATGATACTAAAATCCTAAGATAAAGGTTAAAGGGTTAGGGTTTTAGGTTTAAGTGTTTAATGGAATTGTTTGAGTTGATTGGAATGCCATTATTATTGTTTGATAGGCATTGACATTGAACAAGAAAAGGCTCAAGGATAAGGAATCAAGGAATCAAGTTTCTTAAGAGGTAGCAATAACTTACAAATTTAATATTGAATTGCATTGGTTGTTTTTGTTATGTTTATATACCATGATATGGTTGAGTTATGGATGACGAAACATGTTTAACTCCTTGCATTGATGCCTTGGCAAATATTTGTAGTTGAGTTGTTGAATGATATATTATGTGCTCTCTTTCCATGGTATGTTAATAGCATGATAATGCATATAAATATATAAGTTTAATGTTTATATATGACATGAACTAACCTTGCATTTTTAATACTATGATTGTTATGCTTTGCTACAAGGATTTCTTTGAAATCTCACCCCCCTTTATATGAAATTGATTAATAGGGGTTGGCTCATCAAGGGACAAGGGATAGAATGTAGATACTTGAAGAGTTATGTTTGAAATATTATGCATTTCACTTGTTATGTAATTTTAAGAGTTATGAATTTAGGTAAATGTTATGTTAAATATTTGTATGGATGATGCTTGTACCTCTTGAGAGGTGCTAAAGTGTTTGATACTTGCTAGTTTGGATGGCTATGAATGAAGATGGAAGATAAGGATTCAATTTCATAAGTTAAGGTAAAAAAAAAAAAAAGGTTTTTTTGCCTATAAAACCCTAATTTTTGGCCTGTAAATTTTTTAGGCAAATAATGGAATTCGACTATGAAATTTGGTGAGCTTAAAGTTCACTTTCTAAGCTTTAAATGGGGTGATAGATAACTAAATTTAGAGTTGTGTACAAAGGGTTACAAATTTTTAAAGTTATGGTAAAAAGCTGAAAAATTAAAATTGACCAAATTAACAGTGATTTTTATAAGCAAAATAGGGCCCGAATGGAATGAGTAATGGAACAGTGACTATTTTTCCTATGTAGAGGATTGAAAGAACTTCAAATGGAACTTAGAACTACCTTATTTTGATTTTTTTGGAATTATTTTGAATTTTCAAAGTTGGTAAAATTTTTAGGGTTATCAAATGAATAGTAACCCGAGAATAAATTTTTCAAAGTGAGGTTTTACCACGTCTAATATCATATAATGCAGTTCCAATTTTGGCTCCATATATGGTCTAAAATTGAGGTGTTACATGTGGTCCCCATTAGAATCCTACATATCCCTATTTGGATCCTCCATGTTCTTGTTAGGATTCTCCATGTGCTTGTTAAGAAATCAAAGTAAGCTACATAAGTAAATTGCAATAAAATGAATGAAATAAAATATCTAAAAGTAAACGCAAAATTGCATTGTATAATTTTATTGTTAAAGTCATACTTTAGGTGTTACCCCATATGTCTTCTAATGATCATCTCTAGCAATATATTTATCATCATCTACCAATTCTGCTTTAAGAACAAGGTCGTGTTTCATCAAGATTCAAGGTTGGATCACTATTCTTTTATATTTTTCACTTTGTAGTATACTAGATAATTTTTTGTTTGTTAGATTGTTAGCATAAAATACTTGTTGTGCTTTACTTGATAAAATAAAGGCCTAATCTTTATCACTAACCTTTTGAAGGTCAGCTAAGGTAAATTTAAATTGTTGATATATTTTAATATCATTATTGTTGACCCTCTTACATTTGAAGATTTTAACTTTAAACTTGGTGTAGTTTATCTCCTATATCTCTCCAATAACTCCATAATAAGCCAGGGAAGCTAATTCGGGTTTTTTTTTTTTTAAATCTTTCGAACTAGAGAAATGCTTCACTTTAGCTACCACTATTACTCTACTATTATGCATAGTACTGTTGTCATCTTGAGCTTTTGTTTAGAAGGAATACCTATTTATGTTATATCTACTCCAAGTAATAACCTCAAGATGAGGTCCTAAGCTAACCATTTTGTTGTATCAGAAACACTTGTCTCGCTCAAAATCTTTTCTTTGAACTATGCTATAAATTTCTTATTATGCTTATTAGAAATCTGCATATCACTTTCTTTGGATGCTTATCTTTTAAACTTTTTTTTTTTTACAATCATCTAAGTATAACTAAACTTCTTTTGTATTATTGAAGATGTATAATTATGCTTGTAACACTTCTTCACAACACATACTTTTCACTGTAAGCCCTCGTGTTCCCTGCCCATTCCCTTTTAATGACGAGACTATGTCTTTGTCCTTGATAGATATCCTTTACAAAATTTTCATAGCTTCTTCAGCTATGTATATTTCAATAATTGATTACTATGCTCTATATACAATATCATAATAATCCAAGCACTGCTGCTTAACCCACAAGTTACAAATCAATCTATAACAACCAAGTGTAAGCACATATTAGTTCACTAACTGATTGAGTGGTTAAATACCAATTTCAAGACTCTAATTCCCTCTAAAATCCAAACTCTCACCATAATTATAATGCAATCAATCTAACACTAAACCTAAATTCTAATTAGCTTACCTAAATCATCTAAATCATCCATAAACCTCTAAGTGTACAAAATCCTCAAATTTCTTAACTTGTTGCCAACACTTAATACACTAAAATTTTAATTTTATAAAATAACCCTAATAGTATACACACACACCACACATTTTTTTCTTGCAGAATTCCAATTAAAAACCAGCAAATGAATTTCACTATTTTAAATATTTTGTAACCATTTATAGGTTTCTAAATCATCTAAAATGAAATATAAGAAATTTACAGGTTCTAATTTCACTATTACACCAAAAGCCCCGTTTTTAAAGTAAGAAGAATTCTGAGCACTTAATGGTAACTCAAATAAAGTCTAATCACCATGGAAAACTAAACATACCTTAAATTTTTAATCAAATAATTTGTTAGTGAAAAAAAAATCCAGATTGTTCATACAAAAAGTAACTCAAAAATTCACATTAATTCATCCATAATGGAAAAAACCACCCAATCTTGTAATTTAACCATAAAATCAACCTCCGACAAGTATTTCTAAGTTGCCCATAACCTATTATTCAAGTTTCAATCATGAATTTACTCTAAAAATAAATTCTTATTTTCACACTTAGGATTCAATCTCAACATAACTAAAATGTATAAATTTAACTTTATTGAACAAACTAAACTAATTAAAATTAAGTACTCACTTTCCTTAATACTTATTCTGAGCCATAATCCTAAATTTGCTATCTTCCTCAAAATCCCACCAATAGAAAGTTCTAGTTGACTAGAACCACTTCATGAATAGAGTTTATGAATAGAAATAGCTTTAAGCACCAAATCTTACTCTAAAATTTAAAATTTCTTACTGATAAAAATGGAGAAGCTAGATGCGTTAAAGAAGAAACGAAAAAATGGGAGAAGAGGGAAAGACTAACGGGAAAGTCAAAGATTAATGGAAGTTTAAAATATTTAAGTGGCCCCCACGCTCTTAGTTGTGTTTCAGTATGTTGATCGATCATCTGATCGATCAAGTTTTATCGATAAGCTGATAGATAATATCTCTGTATGATTAAGTAATTTAGCAAAAACTTTTATCGATAACGTGTTAGATAATATGTTGATCGATCATTCTTAACTTAGGGTGTGTTTGGATGAAACCAAACCGTGGTTTGGAAAAGTGATTATGGAGAATAGATTCTGGAGAGAATAGATTTTTTGAAGAATAGATTTTGTAAAAAAGTGATTCTGAGAAGTGAAAGTGTTTGGATAATTGTTACCAGAAGCACTTTTTACATGTGCAAATTACTAAAAAGGGCATAAGTTAATATGACAATTATATAAGGGATAGATTTTATAATATATTGATTTGAAGGAATAAAATTGTTAATAAAATAATTTTTACCAACATAATTAATAATATATAAGATAATATAATTAATAAATAATTAATATGTATATATATTTTTAAATTATAAGATTAAATATGTTTATAGAAAAATGATTATTTTTTCTAATAGAAAAATATTAATTTGCTTTAAAGATTTTAAACATGAAATTCTATAACATTTTTTCCAAAAGCATGACACTCTCCAATTTTTTCCAAAAGCAAATTGAAGATACTTTTTCCAAAACCATGGTTTTT
>NW_021635395.1:0-73504 GCF_004799145.2 Neltuma alba
CCTGGTAGATCTTGTAACTGGTTTTTTATCAGGAACTATTAGACCTTAGTCTTTACATTCAGTCTCGCAGACAGCCTATTATCCCAGATATGCATCTAAGCAACATTGCTGGACCCACTACCAGACCAACTATTGGACCAGTTATACCCTCAGTCCCTCTAACACCCATAGCACCTGCAGTACCAATCATACCTGCCCTAGCTGCTTCGCCTAGTCATGAGATCCACAGTGTGGGTCAGCTGAGTGATAGACTAAGGTTCTCTAGGGTGTCACATTAGGAGGAATGTGGACGCAGACCTATCTTATGCCAGAACCTCCGCTCTAATACCAAAAATGTTACACCTTACTATCGTATCATCTTATGGTTCAATTAAAACCATTTTAGACCACATTGGATCGTCTTGGGCTCAATTTTATTTCAAAAACGCTAAATTTCAGATTTTCACTGTTCATCGAGTAAAAATCTAGTTTTCTGGCCCAAATTTAAAAAATTCATAACTTAATATAGAAAAATCAAAACGGAGTGGTTCAAAATTATATAAAAATATTTTGAATTATCTTTCAGAAAAAATAGTCTTGTGAACCAATTCCATTGGAAAAAGCATCAGATTTTTGTGAAAGTCACCTATGTCTATTAGGCAAAAACCCTTTTTCCAGATTCTGAATCTTAACTTTGAAAAATTATTAAAAATTGTGTAATTGGCTATTTTTAACGTGCTAGCTATCAAAATGAAGCTCAGAATGTGATCTACAAACATGACAAATTTTGTAATTAAACGCATTTGGGAACTTAATCAAAACGTCACATAAAGATGGCGGTGTCAGTGAATTTACAGCACTGCCCAGCATAATATTACATAACCCAAATGTCCATGAATTTTATGGTATGATACCATAATTTTAACCTTCAATCTATAGCTTGCCCTTGGATGTTTCAAGTCCTAAAATGTTACATTGCATTTGGGGAATGAGATTTCTTTGAAATCCCAATAGTAAATTAACCAACTATATCATCAACAAGCATCATCAAACTACTATTGGTGAACTAGCATGCTTATCATTTGGCAAACTCAATCATGCAAAGGCCAAAGCAAGAAAGTGCAAAGAGCAGCCACATCACAATCAAGAAAGTTCATCCACATAATAGCAATTAATCATGCAATAATCAATAATGCCAAGTCAATGTTAGTAGTTAGGTTCAACTTGCTACCTTGCTCCAAAAGCTTGAGTTCTCTTTGTTTCTCTTCTTCTCCTTCACAAATATCAAACCCTAGCATGGCATTCCACCACCAAAAAAAGGCAGCAAAAGTCATTAACCAAACCAAGTAAAAGCAAGAACACAGCTTAAATATGACTCTTGCTCCTTAAAGCTTCCACCTTTGTTCTTTATTTTTGAACTTGTTTCCTTTTAACCCTAAAAATTGTTTCTTGACTTATTCCTACATGGATTTTCATGCAAATTCCAAAAATATGCTTAGATTTAAGAAAATAAAACCCCTCTTTTCAGTTGCTCTTGACCGAACCAAGAGGGTTCTTTAACCCAAAAATTAAAACTTTGGTTTTAATGCTTCCAACACTTATTCCTTTTGGTTTACCCTACACCATTTTTCATTTTGAGCACTATGGAAGCCTTAAAACATTGAAAAAATCATCCTAGGGTCCAGTTACTATCTTGGCCAAAATGAACCTTAGGAAAAACACTAAAAAAAACACTTCAAAAACAACCAATAACCACTTGCAACCACTCGAAACTATCATGCTTTGAAGTGTCTTAACAAGTTTGACTAACCAAACTTCTTCCCCCTCATGATAAACCAGTTCGGCCAGCACCAAAAATGAGAAGAGACAGAATTTTTCAACCATACAACTCAAGCAAACAAGGTGGAGAACAACTTAAGACCAAAAACTAACCTTGAATCCTTGATTAGGTGACCAAAGTTAATAGCTTTTCCTTGTTTCTTCTTCAAAACCCTCTCTTTTCTCTCTTCCTCTCACTTGGCCGAACCACTATCTAAAATTAGGGGGAGGAGAGCTTGTTTAATGAGCCAAAATATCCCAACCACCATCATAAATGAAATTCCATATGTCATTACCCCCTTTAATCTTACTTTCTCTTTCATAATTAACTAAATCCAAATGAAATTAATTACCAAAAGTCAAAATCCTCTCTATTTGAGGAATGACACTTGGCAAGTTCAAATCCTCTCTATTAGGGGCTTGACACATGGCTAATTGTGGACCATTTGAATTGCAAGACTCTAGTCTTGCTTTATCGGTGCACTTTGACTCCGGGTTTAACTTCGTTTCTATAATTACAATATTTTAGCCTCTGTAATTATTTTCTGTCAGATCCCTAATTTATTTTCCTTATTTTTATCTTCCCAAATTGCCCTCTTTGTCTCAAATTTAATTTCCCAATAACTAAATAAAAATGAAAACTAAATTCCTTCTCTTTATTGATTTTTCCACTTTTCAAAGGTATTGGGAAAAATCTTGGATACTTGAGGGTCTTCATTTAATTCCATAATCTCTTATAATTCCTTGGGATATCATAGGAATTTTTTTAGAATTTTATTCCCCTTAAAAATATTTATTTGGAATTTTCCACATAAAATCCCTTAAACTCCTTTGTAATTTCTCTAAGGGTAATTTGGTCATAAAACCAATTTTATAATCCCATATAATTCTCAAAGGATATTATCCTTATTTTTTCTTAATTTTCTAAGGCTCGAAAATATTATTCCATAATTATATTTGACCAATTTTCCTTCATTAGTCAAATTTCCATAATTGGCTTGGAAAATCATAATAATTATTTTCCACCAAAATTCTTCTAATTCTCCTTATCATTTTGGCCCTTAATTATTTAGGAATATTTCTTATTCCTAATTACCATAGTACTGGATGTGACAATGTATGTGGTAATGTTTGCTACTGAGATTCTCCCGAATCTCATCCCTCCCCAACCAACCATTTAAGTCAATCAACAGTGAGCAATAATGGTATGAGAAGCAAGGAGAAGAAAGTGGAGAATTATTTTTGTTAATGAATGAGACTGTTGATGAATGTATAATTCTCTTAGTTTGTAAATTATGTTATAGATGCCAATAATGCCATGTATTTAATTATGATATTTATGGCATGAATAGAAATGTATGAAAATGAATGAGAAAGAGTAAGCCAAAGTTATGTACACCAAAGAAATAAAAATAATTAAAGTAAAGAGTGGTTAAGGGATAAAACGTAGGTCTTAGGGCAGTGAGTTTGTAGCTCTAGTTTGACCTATCAAATGAATGAGTTAAGCCACGACATTTGACAGGCTTATTGTACACGTCCCAAACTTTAAATTGAGAGGTGGATTACCTCAATTGGATGTGTACACAAGGAGATACGAATTTCTAAAAATGAGGCACAGAATTTGGAAGTTCCAGTTTTTACCAAATGAATAGTAAAGTTTAATGAATAAACTGTATGAATTGGTCAAGGATAAGTCTAGTTTGATATTTTGTCCTTATGGAATTAGTTATGAATTTTTGAAGTTGGGTCTGTACTATGGAATTTAAACAATGAATAGTAATCTGAGTAATTATATTAAAATTTTAAATCCACAGGCTTGGGTCGTGATCCACTTGAACCATAACGCTTGCTAATACATACTTTGAGGGCTTAATGGAAGGATGTTTTAGATCATTCATATGAAAAATACTTCAAAATTCATAGTAATTCTTTCATAAATTGGAAAGCCATCTAAACTTATAAGTTAACCACAAAATCAACATCCTAAAAGTACCTCTAAATTACTTATAACAAATTATCTAGGTTCCAATTAGGAATTCGCTCTAAAAAAATTAACATATCTCTTTTCACACAATTTGTTTTAACTCCATAGAGAAATTCCAATTTCATTACTAATTCAATCAAATTCTCCATTCCAATCATAAATTCTATTAATCTAAACTTTATTCTACTCATTTAAATCCTTAGTAAACATTACACCCCTCAGACTATTCAGAAACCCTTAATTTCAATGTTCAAAGTCTCACCCAAAATTCTCAATATTCCTATTTCATTACAAGTCTAAAATTCGATCCAGTCAATCATATAACTCTAAAAGGTTAAAATAAATTATTAAATTTGAGATTAACATACCCATTATCATGAATCGTAATTCTTTCTAACTAAACTCAAAGTTTAGTTTCCACAAATAAACCATTCAAACAAAAATCTAGATCATACAACTCTTATCCTAACATAATTAATCTAATAAGTATCAAAATAATCAACTAGAAGCCTCAAAGTTCAAAGTCCATCAAGCCCTAATTTTCCAATCTCAAATAGTAGAAATCAAAGAGGAGAAACTTAGGAATATGAGGTAGATAACTTACCCAGCAGAACCTAAATCAATCTCCTTTTCTCACTCACTCTATCTCTTACCTTGCACATGCAGCAGAAGGGATGATGAAGAAGAAGAAAGCAAAGAGAGGGGAAAAAAAATGAAAGAACTAGAGGAGCGTTCGCATCTGTAATAAATACGGGGAGGGGGCTATTTGATTTTAGGATTAAAGTGCAAAAATACCCATCAACTTTTTCCAGAAACACACCTAACACCATAGACTTTTTTCAGGTGCAAAACTACCTATAAATGTTTGAAATGAGAATAAAATAGCCTGCTGTTATATGTTGTGGTGGGCCCCATACTATTTTTATGGAGTACCATAATGCCCCTAATTAAAAAAAACCTCTCCCCTCTATTCATCTGCACTTCTACAAATTCATCATCAATCATAAATTAAACTAATCAAACTCAGAAAAAACAATCAATCTCATTAAAATTAAAGATATCTGATGGAGAAGAAAAAGGGTCTCTTAATGGGCGAACCAGAAAACTAACAAAATTAGAAGGAGCCTACTACAATATCCCATTTTTTTAACTATGGTTTATATGAAAAGTTGGTGAAATTTATGTAGCCTCTCCTATTATTACCTTCTTCACTTTACCGATCATAATTTAAAGTCCTTTATTCAGATTTCAAAATCTTTTGGAAATATCTCTAGACTTTTAGTAGTATTAATGCGAGGAATAAAATAAAATGAAGGAATAGAAATCACATGGCAAATAGGCTAAAATATAAGGGAGTGGTTAAGTAGCTGTCCAAGCAATAATCAAACTTTTCTTTATCTTTTTTTAAGCGAACCAAAGATTGATGCAAGATTGGAATGAATCTATTGGAATTTAAGTAATCAGAAAGACTCCAAGAAGGCACCATTGCAATCAGTTTGGTCTAAAATCCAAATGTCAAATTGAAATGAATATACTAAAATTGTTAGGTTCCATTACAAGGTGGTGTTCTTTAATTTTGGTAAGGACCTTCCAAATCTACTCTACCATAGAGCAGACTCTGACCAAATTCAAAATAACTATCCTATCTTTTTCAAGATAACTAAACAAATTCAAATATTTTTTAATTCACCTGATATCAATAAGGACCTTTGTATAGCAGATATTGACAAGGACCTTCAAAATTGTTTACATCATCTGGTCCGCACAGCTCTCAATGAGATTGTCATTCAGCACCTTGTTTAGGGGATGAATCTTACTCGACTAGCATACGACATCGTACCAGAGGCTAGGTTTTCCAACAATATTCATCTTACCCAAACCATCCAACCGTATCTAGGTGGTAGACTTGCCATAATCTTCCGTCCTTTATCACACCTTACTTTTATACCACATATTATCTCAATTAGAACCATTTTGGATCATTTTTTATGGTCCTAAATTGGAAAAAGTTGAACTTTAAAATTTCTTAAATTAGGGTTACTATTTATTGTAACCCTTACAAAGGCCAAACTATAAAATTTTATAACTAATTCTAGAAAAATTAAAATGAGATGGTTTTAAGTTCTATGAAAACCTCTTGACATGCTCTCTAAAGGAAAAATATTCATTGGCATCTAGAACTCATATTAATCCCAGGTTTCACTCAAAGTGGTACTATTCATTTGGTTATTTTTCAATTTTCCAGGATTTATGCCCAACTTTGGAAGGGCATAACTTTCTGTACAAAACTCCAAATTTGATGAAATACTATTTGTTTTAAAGCTAAAAATATGATTTATAAGTCTACCAAGTTTTAGCTCAAGCTTAGGGTTTTCATGCTCCTAACTCTATCAACACCACATTTAAAGCCATCAAACCACAAGACATCATAAACTAGAAGGAAAGCCAAGCCCTTACCTTGATTTGGAACTTGATTCTACCTAGCTTAAGCTTAATCTTTCTCTCCTTCTTATTCTTCCTCCTTGACCAAACACTTCTCTCTCCCTTTGCTCTTCAAGCTGGCTGAAAATGGCCAAGAGAGAAAGAGGGTAGTATATATAAAATGGTCTCAAAAATCTATCACATGGTAACTTCCATTTACTACTTACTTTTACCCTTGAACACTTGGCTTAATCTTGCTTCATCTCCCTTCATGATTTTGCCATATTAGTTCCCTTATGTGTTCCCTTACTCAATGCCAAAGGCCATCTCATATAACACCTTACATGCCACCTAGCAAGTATGTGAGGAAAATGGTAACTTTTTATTCCATAATTCGTTCTTCCAAGCCTATCCTTAAACAATATGCATTATTCCACTTAGGACCTTCTCTTCTCATTTTGGCACCATTTCAACCAGAAAAATAGGAAAAAAGTTTTGTTCCACCAAGCTTATACTTGTTACACTGTATAATCTCCCAATATCGGTTGAATTTTTCTTGGATCCTGTTAAATCCACCATTTTCAAAAATCCATTTCTTTATGCCAATAGCTTCCTTTTAATGAGAAAAAGTTTTTCTAAGTTTTTCAGATTTTATTTTGACCTATATCTCCTCTAATTAAAATTTTCTCGAAATTAACTTTTTACCAATATAATTCAACTTTGAATATTTTAAAGCTAACTTCTGCATCTCCAGAGGCCAGGAATAGTTTTAAAATTCATAATAACCCTTAAAATAATTTTTTCCATTTTTTCATAAATTATTTAGACCTCTACTTATTTTGAATAATTTGATTTGGCCAATTTTTTTATTTAGCCAAAATTTCATGAAATTATCAAAAATTTTAATATAAATTATTTTCATGTTGTTTACATCTTTCAAGCCTCAAATACTGTCTTAGACCCTTTATTTTGTTTTTTATGAATTTTTGGAGATTTTTAGGAATGTTGGGCATAATTTTTAATTTTGCCCTTCCTTAACCGAAACATTTCAAAATGATGCTCAGGTCCTTCCTTGAGTTTCACTTTAAAAGTTGTTCTATCTACACTCCTACTATACTACTTGGTGCTCAATTAATCCTAGATCCTTGCCTTCTATGTTAAAATTTATAGGATATGACAAAGGTCATAAAGTCTTTGGACCATGTGTGGAGAAGAGAAACATGAGTTACTACCATCTGATCATGATCACTTGTTACTACAACACATTTTATCACACATTAGGTTGCTTCTTCTCCTTCTCTTGAGATAATTAGATGCTGTCTGGGCAAAATAAATATGATTTTGATGGAGATGAAATGGAGTATTTTGTGTTAAGCTGGTGCAAACATGGGTTTGATGCTCTAGATCATTCCTTCCCTATTTTGTTTAAGCAAGTTCTTTGTTTGGAAATATCCCATAAATGTTTATTGTACTACTTCCAATCCTAATTATATGACCTTGTTTGTAAACTACAAATGATGTATTATAACTAAGACTAGAGGTAGTAAAACAAGTTTGATATGAGATTTTTTGTTCATATTTGATTTATGTTTTAGTATGGTCTTAGTTCGATTTGAATGTGTTGTCTTTGGGGGAAAAAAGGTCATGCTTGTCAAAGACCATTTCCACTATTCGAGATAAGGGATTTTACAAGTAGGGAACATGCTAAAGGAAGAAGAAAGAGAAACTACTGTGATAGTTGGTTGTATTCACCAATTTTCACAATAATAGCTTGTTCCATAGCAGGATTAACTGCATTTTATATGTTTCGGATCTATTTGATAGAAAAAATGTGGTGGATACCACCTCAATATAATGGGTTGCTAACATGGCGTCTTATCCTATATGGCAAACATCTGTTAGGATTTCTATTAGTTGGGGATGACATTGCTGCATTCTGTAAACTTTTGCAGTGATATTGGGTTAAAAACACTTTTGGATACTCATAGTTCATCAATGAAAACTTACAGAGCAAAAATGAACTGTAACCCAATTAAATGTGATAATGGAAAAATCACACTAAATTTGGCATAATCAAATAACTTAAATTTAAAATATTTGTATAAGATATACTTTATGTTATTATATTTTAAAACCTAATAATTTAATTAAAATAGGGTGAACGGGTCAATTTACCTATTGTAATATCTAAAAAGAGCATCAGGCACCATAATAAAATGTTAGGTGCAAAAATACACATGAGCTTTTGAAAACGGGGCAATAATGCCTATGCCGTTAATTGCTTCAACAATGACTGTTAGATAACCTTTTGATTAAAAAATGATGTTGACATGGGTGCATACGTGGAATAATAATATTCTAACTGAAAAATCTAAAAAATTATGAAAACTCTTCTAAGCCACTATCATCCCTTCTCTTCTTCCTCATGACTGACCCTTTCCAGTTTCCACTATTATCCCACTGGCGCCACTATCACCATTGGCCTCTTCCATTGTCCTCCTCCTTCACCAGTAACACAAAGCAAATCAAAAAAGTTGAAAATTAATACTTATATTGAACGTCTACTAAATATTTGCATAGACTGAAAAAGAATTTTCAAACTAGTATTATAACAGATTCGTAAAGTTGAACAACAACAAATTTACTACTCTAATGAAAATATTCATAGAACTGTAAAAGCCAAAGAACACTATGACCGTATCATTGAAAGTTTGAATGACAAGAAAGATTTAGGCATGAGGAATCCAAACCTTGAAGGCAAGAATTTTCCCCTTTTCTCTGTTAAGGCTCAATCGATAAAGAATGCCCAATATTAGCCGTAAATCATTCCAGAGAATGTCGTCGCCAAGCTAAATCAATCTCAAAGTGAAAGCACGATATGGGACTACCAAGAATCACAAATTAAGATAGCAAAGTAAGGTTCAAGCATTGGTAAGGTTGAGGCTTCAAATTTCTAAGCACAATTGCCTCAGCAAATGCGATGCTTTAACTCTTCGAGCAACTAGAAGCTTCTGATTTTTGATTGCAGAACGACAACGAGGTTTACATTTCTGTTTGTGAGAGATAGAGAGAAACAAGATCGTGATATTAGGGTGAAGTTTGAGCCGACCTTGACAGGTTGGTAGGAAGAGGCGCATCTGGCAGACTTTGTCCATTCTAGGTCCTTGTCTTTATTATCTTCATCAAAGAGCCAGAGGAGGCAACCAGGGGAGGGATTTTTCGAGAGACCATAGGGGAAAAAAAGGAAGAGGAAGAAAAGAGATATGGTGATGTTTTTTTAGGGGAAAAAGAATTAGAAATAATTTAAACTAAAGTAATTATGGAGAAGGGAGAGAATAAGACAAACAGGATGAATATAATGTGAAATGGCATGTTTCTAGTGGTTAGAGTACAAATTACGTGGATACTATGTGGGACCCATGATAACAAAATAACAGGCATCTATAAGAGTTAACAGAAATGGTATTTTTGCTCTGTTTTTAAAGGTTTATATGCATTTTTGCTCCTGATATTTTATTATGGTGGCTGATGCTCCTTTTGGATATTACAACAATTAAATTTGCCCCTTCACCCATTAAAATATTATTTTTCAATGTGAAAAAAATAAAAAGTAGATCAGTTTATTATGTCTATTTGTCACATCCAGTAATGTGGTAACTAGGAATAAAGATATTCCTAAGCATTTAAGAGCCAAAAATGATAAGGAGAAATAAAAGAATTTTGATGGGAACTAATTATTATTTTCCAAGTTAATTATAGAAGTTTGACTAATTAAGAAAAATTGGTCAAAAAGTAATTATGAAAAAAAAGGTAAGTATTTTCAAGCATCATAAAATTGAGAAAAATTAAGGAAAATATCCCTTGAGAATTATAAGAGGTTATATAATTGGTTTTATGACAAAATTACTCTTAGAAAAATTACAAAGGAATTTAAGGGCGATTTAAGCTAAATTGAAGCGTTTTATTTAGAAAGTTCCAAAAAAATAATTTTAAGGCAAGGAAAATCTTCAAGAAAATTCCTATGATCCCTCAAGAAATTATAAGAGATTATGGGATTAAAAAGAATCCTTTAAATATCTAAGATATTCCATAATTCCCATGACTAATAGAGAAGTCTTAATAAAAAGGAAAAAATAATTTTTCTTTTTATTTAATTAATGGGAATTTGAGATTGAGATGAAAGGGCATTTTGGAAGAGAAAATAAGGAGAATAAATTATGAACTTGATAGAAAATAATTACAGAGGCCAGAGTATTGTAATTATAGAAAAGAAATTAAACCCAGAGTAAAAGTACAACGATAAAGTGAAGACTAGAGTCTTGCACTTTACTTGGCCCATACTTTGCCATTTGTCAAGCCCCTAATAGATAGTAATTAAACTTTCCAAGTGTTAGGCCTTAAGTGGAGAGGATTTTGACTTTGGGAATTAATTTTATTTGTTACTTAGTTATTTAAGAGAGAAGTTACAAGGAGGTATAGACAAGTGACATGTGGCATATCATTAAAGGATAGTAGTTGGGATATTTTGAGCATTTAGTGAGCTCTTCCCCTCCCCATCTTCTGATTATGTTTTGGCCAAGGAGAAGAAGAGGAGAACAAGAGTGATCTTCAAGCGTGAACAAGGAGAAAGGCACTACCTTCAGTCTAGAAAGCTTGGCATCAAGGTTAGTGGATGATTCCAAGTTGTTTTTAGCTTGATTCTCTTGAGTTGGATGGTTAAAATTCCTAGTTCTTCCTTTTCTTTTGTGCTAGATGAAATGATGTTTGAGTAGGCGAGGAAGTTTTGTTGACAAATCTTGTTAAAACACCTTAAATCATGATGTTTTCAAGTGGTTTAAGATGTTATTGGAAGTTTTTTATAGTGAGTTTGTTAGAGGGACCTTTTGGCCACTTTCAAATCTAGACCCTAGGATGAGTTATTCAATATTTTTATGCTTCCTTGTGTTCAAAATAGAGGTAGTAATATTTAATTAACTTTAATGTTGATTATTGCATTGATTGCCTTTGCAATTTCATGTGCTATTATGTGGTTGAGCTAAATGATGATGATGATGATGATTGTGTAGCTATACTCCTTGTTTCAAGTGCCTTGGTTATTGCATGTTAGAGTGCTACATGTATGAGGTAAATTAGTTCCCTATTAATAGCAAAAGGTTGGATTGCTTGTAATTGATGCATGTTGATGTTACAGTTAATTATTCTTGCTACTGAGATTTCATTAAAATCTCACTCTCCCAAAATAATCTTACATTTTAGGACCTGAATCATCCAAAGGGAGGCTGCTATTTCAAGAGTAAATATGGTGGTGAATTATGGGCAACAGTTATATTTTGGTTATGTATAAGTATGATTGCTGTGATGCTGTAACCCTAAGGAAGCCATCAGCTTGGAGTAGCATTTTGATTAAGCTCCTAAATGAATTTCACCATGAAATTTGGCATGCTTAAAAATCACATCCTGAGCTTCAATTTGATAGGTAGCACATTAAAATCTGGAAAAGGAATTTTTACCTAAATAATAATGGTGACTTCTATAAAAACCTGACACTTTCTCAAATAGAATTGGTTCACAAGATTATTTTTTCGTGAAAGAGCATTCAAAGAGCTTTTCATAGAATTTTGAACCACTCCATTTTGATTTTTCAAAGTTAGAC
Source organism: Neltuma alba (assembly GCF_004799145.2). Taxonomy (NCBI): domain Eukaryota; kingdom Viridiplantae; phylum Streptophyta; class Magnoliopsida; order Fabales; family Fabaceae; genus Neltuma; species Neltuma alba. The sequence continues at coordinate 11,856 of NW_021635395.1, forward strand.
CAGAAATCTGGAACATACCAAATGAATAGTGATTTTCTGAAAAGTAGCGTCTTTAATGTGATTTTTAAGCCCAAGGCCATCCATTGTAGTCTAAAATGGTTCTAATTGAACTCTAAGTTGATTCGATAGTAAGGTGTAACATTTTTTGTATCAGAGCAGAGGTTCTGGCATAGGATAGAACTCTCTGCTTAGTGTAACCTATAGGTAAGATATCAGTTGAAGGAAAAACATTACTGTTCATTCATTAGATAGTTTGGTCATTATGTGTAGGAAAGAAGTAGAATCGCTTGTTATGGCTACAATATGACTCAGAGGGTTCAATTAACCAGAGGAGATCAAGAGAACCTTTCCCTTAATAGTTCGATAGGAATGAGGACTACAGCCTTGTAGCAGACTTCTACTATGATACTTTATGGGAGAGTAACCCTCTACTTGACATAGCCACAGTTGCTTCTAATGACCCTCAGAGGATTGAGGTCATTGAGATATCTAATAATGATAGAGCTGGACCTATTGAGATCAAACTACTTCCAATCATGAAAGAATTCCACACCATAGAGGACTTAGCTAAGAACTTTAGGGAGAGAGGCTGGTATATTAAGCTCGACGAGAACTAGTACGCCCATGTGTACCTGACATATTTAGAGGATATCTAGAAGCTCTACTATTATGTGACTAGAGAAGATGATACCCTTGAGGTTATGGACTAGGCATCAGCATTGCTTAAATTACTCCCTAGGACCTGGCTTTGGAAAAATAGTGTGAGAGATATTTATAGTCACATAGATAGTGCTAGCTTTAATGATCTCATGGATGCCCTCAAGATCTTTGTGAGGAATGCATTTTCTTGAGTTTGTTGTAGAGGACTAGATCCTGATAATGACAAACAAGTTCCTATTCACACCCTTATGGCAGAATGAGTTCTGTTGCCTTGATCAAATATTAGGATCCGATGTTAAGAAGTGGATCCAGAGTCTTGAGGGCTTCGTTGTTTCCCACTTCGTGTAGTCAGTTGGACTTTTATAGCACTGACGTAAAACTTGTTTTGGTACAACTAATCATAGTAGGTTAGTATGGCGTGCTTGGTTGTTATGTGTGTTTCTAAAACATTTATGTCTTGAATTTTGTTGCCATTGATTGATATATGAATACTGCATGATGCATGCATATCCTTAAGTAAAATTCAAACATTGTTGTTTACTTCTTGTTCCGTTGTTATGCTATCTGCTTAGTTAGCATAATGGTTAGAACCTGAAGAAACGCTTCGCCAGAGAGACCCTCAGGATAGGCACAAGGGTCCCTTTTGATCGTTATAGTTAATTCTGGATCATTTAGAACAGTAACAAAAGGCTATTGAAGAGATGAGACTGGCGTAAGCTTGACAGGAACAAGATAGTGATGCTGTACTAGCTGCAGCGGTAGCAACGGCAGTGGCTAACCTTGATAGAAGGCAACTAAAAGAAGAAGAAGTTTCTGTAGCTCAAGCATCAGAATAGTTGCCTAGACTAGCAATGCTAGTAGTAGACCCTGACAGTATCCAGCAATGGATGACTCGCTTTTGCAAGCACAATCCGCCATCCTTTGATGGAGTGTTTGACGCCCAAACAATAGAGGACTAGATTAACCACTTGGGAAAGATTTTCAAAGTTTTGGACTATCTGATTGAGCGAAAAGCCTAAATGGCAATCTACAAGCTAGAGAAGGACACCGACTGCTGGTGGAAGAACCCCAAACTTATTCTTGATACTCGGAACATGAGAGTGACATGAGAAGTGTTCCTGGAGCAGTTTTATGAGAAGTACTTCTTGAGATTAGTTAAGGACAAAAGGGAAGCGGAATTCCTAACCTTGAAGCAGAAGGATAACGAGCCATTTGACGAGTACCTGGCTAAGTTTATCCATCTCTCTTGCTACTCCAGTTGCCTGTGTTACCAAGATGATGAGAGGTGGATGACTAAGAAAATGGTCATAGAACAGCTTAAATCATCATCTGATGGTTAAGTCTACTCCCAAGTCAGAGAAGGGAGATCAAGATGGCATCTCTTCTAATGCCAATAGGAAGAGGAAAAGGTCGTAGGACAACCAAAAGAATAAAAAGGGAGGTAAACCATTGAAGGGCAAGGAATGCCCAACCTATGACAAGAATCACGATAATAGACAGTGTATGGCAGGATAGAATGTTTGTTACATTTGTGGCAAGCCTGGACATTTCTCAAAGGAATGCTTACAAAATGCAGAAAAGTCAAGACCGCGTACCCAAGGATAAGTGTTTACCCTCACAGGGAAAGAAGTCAAAAGTCATCGAAAATGATCCAAGGCACGATTATTATTAACGACTCCCCAGTGATTGCAATGTTTGAATCGGGTGCTAGTTATTCTTTCATCTCGTATGTCTATATCAAAAGACTTGGCTTAGTTATGAATACTATTGTACTGCCTTAGATTTGATATGTATGCCTACCATGACATTGATGTGGTAATTGGGTTGGATTGGTTATCGTCCCATAATGGCAAGGACAAAACCCTAATCTTACCCCAAAGAGAAATAGAGATGAATCCCGAAGTTAGGTTGAACTTCATAACAGAAGCCCAGACGGGCAATGCTATGATGAACAAAGCTAGGTAAGGCTAGCAGAGGTTAAGAGAAAAGTGTGTTTCGTCATAATAAACCAAGAGAATTGGTGGCGATGAAGGAATACAGAAGTGATTACCAAAGGAGATGGTGACTTTCATTGCTATAAACAAGGATTCTGGTCATGATGAATGTAACACCTTATGTTTATACCAATTAACTTTCCTTGCGGAAGCATTTGGAATCACTTTTGAAGGCTACAATTGATGAAAAATCAAGTTTGAAAATTTTCATTTACGGGTTACTATTCATTGTCACCTTAAAATGTGACAAACTTCGAAAATTCATAACTAATTGTAGAAAAATTGAAATTGAGTGATTCCAAGTTCTACAAAAAGCTCTTTGGATAAAATTTTGAGGAAAAATAGTTTCTGAACTGATTGCCTTGAAATTCGAGCTCAATTTCCTTTGAAAATGTTACTGTTCATTTGGTCATTTTCGGATTTTACTGTATTTTTGCCTAACTTTGGAAAGGCATAACTTTCTGCTCGGTTATCGGAATCGGGCAAACTACCCCTCATTTTAAATAGAAACATCAGATCTCTTTGCTTGCCAAATCTTATGACCTAACTCACTCGTTTGATAGGTCAAACTGAGCTACAAATTCACTGCTCCAGGACTTACGTTTTATCCCTTAACATCTCTTTAATTCTTTTTATTTCTTTGGCATACATAACATGGCCTTACTCTTTCCCGTTCATGCTCATACACTTTCATTTATGCCATAAATATTATAATTAAATACATGGTATCATTGGCATCCATAACATAGTTCACAAAATAGTAGAATTATACATATATCAACAGTCTCATCCATTAACAAGAATAATTCTCCGCTTACTTCTCCTTGCTTCTCATGCCATTATTGCCCATCATTGATTGACCTAAATGGTTGGTTAGGGAGGGGTGAGATTCGGGAGAATCTCAGTAGCAAACACTACCCATAAGCATGCAAGACATAATGCACATGCATGACATGTTATAACATTAACACATGAATGCCATGGAAAGTAAGCTAAAGCATTTCATGCTTCCATAACATATTGCCAAGGCAAAACATAACATAAACTTGCAAACATAACTTTGCAAACATTTCATCATAGCTTAGTCACATCATGGCAACACAATCACATCATGCAAGCATACATATCAAGCACACAGTATAGGTAAGTTCACTACCTTGTAACATGGCTTTCCCCTTGCTTTTCCTTTGGTTTCCTTGTCTTTCCAACCATGTGGACATTCCGTCAACATCACCAAACATCCTCTTGGATGTTCCAAAGGTCCTAAACATAGTCACATTGATCATACAAACCATTAGGACCACTAGATTACATAAAGTTCAAGACTAGCTTTCTTGAACCTCAACCCTTTCTCTTAGTCTTAGGGTTTTCTTTCCAACTTTTCTAACATAAATCTTATCATTTCCCATCCTTAAGATCCATTTCTTGTCAATTAGGACCACTTTAGATGGCCTTAGATTCAAGAATACCAAATCTGGAAATTTTGCTTCGCGGGTACTGTTCACGCAGAATTTCCAGAATTTTTGCTCAACTTTGAAAATTCATAATTAATTCTAGAAAACTCCAAATTGAGTGCTTCCAAGTCTCACTGAAAGATCCTTAAGTTAAATTTAAATGAAAAATAGTTTCAGGAACCAGTTCTACGCCGAACAGTACCGGAACTGTACGGAACTCGAAACTCTTCCAAAAGTTCAACACTGTTTCCAGATTTCAAACCCTAACTTTGAAAAATCACCATAAATCGTACACATATCCAAATGAAGTGTTCTACCTATGGATTTAAAGCTCACAGAGTGTACTTTAAGCATGAAAATTTCAGAATCAGATACGCACAGTAACTAATCCGAAATAGGCATAAAATCAGGTGCTATAACCACCACATACCGTGTTTTAGAGTTTGATCTGGCTTGGAACCACTTGGCCTTTCTTTCTCCCTCTTCTTTCTCTCTCTAGAAACCATTTTGCAAGAGCTTCCCCATGGATTCCTTATGCTTGGACGAAATGGTAGGGAGGGGAGGGGGTATTTATAGAAAAACAGACCGAATCTGGACCGTTGATCTTAAAAATACGTGGCTCGATCTGGACCGTCCATTTTCTCTTTTGATCTTACGGTGACAAGTGTCCTATGACATCATGCTTACCTCATCATGATGACATCATGCTTACATCATCAAGCCACATGTCTTTAATCCGACCGCACACGTGTCTTGCATCCGACCGTACACGTGTCTTCCATCTAGCCGTACACGTAATATTTTCTTTTTCTCATCTAACCGTACACTTGTCACTTTCATGTCCTTTCATCATTTATGGCATTAAAATAGGGAGAAAATAAATGGAAATTCGTGCAAAAATATCTCCTTAATTATTTCTCCACCTATCAAGCCAATCTTGCACCATATCAGATACTTTTCGGGTCCTGACTTACCCTGTACCACCAGGACATGTTCTGACACTATTTTCTCATCTTAATTAAGTACATATATGGTGCCACCTTAGAGGAGCATAGATAAAAATAATTAGCTCTACTGACAGGCTACTTAACCTTACTGAGTCATGCAGTAGAGATTTCGCTATAATGGGTAGACAAAAGATTGTCTAAAATATTCCCATACTGCGTTCTGATTTTTATGCTGTCCATAAATATCTTCTGGTGACTCAGCATGATGACTCGTAGGTGTCATGATTACGCTTGATGACTCAGCATGATGACTCGTCGGTGTCATGATTACGCTTGATGACTCAGCATGCTGACTCAGCATCGTCATGATGGCTTTTAGATATTTTCTTTGGTTTTGTCTCCTATTTAGGGGACAAAATTATTTAATATTTGACTGGAGCATTTTATTCAATCCAGAGCTCCAAAAATTCATCCAAAAATATCATAAAATTCCTCATATTCTAGAGAAAATCTGTGAATTTTCTCAGGTCATAACTCAACCTGTAGCCCCACTTAAAAATCATTCTTTAAAATGCCTTTTTGGGCACAACTGGCTTTTAAGTATTCTTAAAGCCATTTTGCTTGTCTTCTAGGGATGAGACTAATTTTATAATTTTCTACAGTCTCTTAGATCATACATCCCCATTTTACCATAATTTTCTGAGGTTTCCTTATGACTCAAACAATTAAATCTACCTCTACATCTTAAATTGAGCCATAAACTTCTAAATTCCTTTTAAGTTACCTCAGGGGTATTTTCATCATCTCTCTTCACAAAAGAGTCTTAGAATATTATTTCCCATTTTCTGGGATTTTCTTAGAATTTTCTAAGTACTTTCCATTTTTACCCCTGATGGCCGTAACTTTCTGAATTTACGGTTTTACCCCTGCTTAGGCTCAACCTCATAAACAATCTCTTTGAGGCTTCTAACTTAACCTTTGGTCTGTATCTAGCCTCTTTTCTCTTTCTGGGCCTTTGAGACTTTACTGGAGCCTCTAACTTTGATTACCCTTTAGCCCCTTAAAACATTCACTTTGCAGTTTAGTCCCTAAAACTGCTTTAACTTTCTTTCTCATCTTTAAGACCTCTACTAAAAAGGGGTCTGGTAGCCTATCTCATTCAGGCTATTTCTGTACTTCTAGGCCTAAAAATCAGGATGTTACAATTCTCCCCCTCTCAAAAGAATTTCGTCCTCGAAATTCCGAGTCAAACCTCTATTCTTACCCTTAATGAGAGGTTAACTAAGGAGAATATCCCCACTTATACTAAATTTTGACCTCTTCAACTTTTCATTATACTCATTTCCAGGTTTCAACCATGGTTCCATACTTACATAACTTGTCGTTCTATACTTTTCTGTCATTTACATGAGCATGGCCTTTGCTTTTAAGCATTTTGTCACCACTGCTCACCTTCTTCCTCTCCTTTAGGCTCATTCTTTCATAATAATACCATGACAGTGTGCCTGTCTTCATGGTATTTTACTACACCATGGCAGTTTGGGTTCTCTTAATACAACCTTTATCTATTCTTTGCTGTATACCTTGCCATTCCTCTTTACTTTAAGGGCATATCTCCTTTCTTTCATTCATTACTAGAACAGAATTGAGCTCAGTCTAATCAACAATAAAGGTGTCTGGAACAAGTCAAGGGTACTCTCTCTATATTAGTCCACCGCTGAAGGAGATTTCACTATCTTAAACTCATCTCTGGTCATCGTCTTCCCAAAGAGGTACTGTACTCTTACCCTTATGGCTCAGACACTTTCTCTTAGGCTTGGTCTTTCACGACCTTGGGAGCTACTGCGCTCTACCATAAGCCTTTTCAGGATCCATCATGACCCTAGAATACTATCATCAATCTGAACCATCTTAGGATCTCTAGGAGACTCTAGACCATAGAGTTGAGTAATAAAATAAGTCACCTCCACTCAGCTAGTAACTTGACTGATTATTCCCCAAGACTGATCACAGATATCAGTATTGTCTTCTTAGGCCTTACTCAATCCTTTCTGTCAACTCTTGGAATTCTTAGCCTTTCCATATTTCTTTAGCCCTTAGTTTTAGCTTCCTTAGGTCACTTTCCTTTCTTTGTGCCTTTCGAATTCCTAGGCACTGGCTCATCTCTAGGGCTTATTAACTTGCCATTGTATCAATGCCAGCCTGTCTTGTCTTAGGACTCTACAGTCCTTGCTGTCTCTTAATAATTTGGACAGCTTCGGGAGAGGACTTATATCATCACATTCTCATTATCCTTCAGTATCTTGTAGTACCCTGTTAAGCTCAAAGAGCATCTGTTTGCATATCACGCTTCTATTGTCTTAACCAGTTTCACTCTCTCTCTCTGGGGTAAGGTTCGTCCTGTGCCTTGCCTCGGCTGCTTCTACTTTTCTTGTGGGAGGACAAATTGCTTTAATTGAAGCATCATCAACTCAACCACTTGCTTTCTGTTTCATTCCTTCAGAGGATAGCTTACTCTTACTAGAGCAGCGTCACTCTGATCTGGAGAACCACTTCCCAATCTTAGAGAGGTACTTCATGGTCAAGACTTCGCTTATATACAATCTCTTCTAGGGTACACTCCTTGAATACCATATCCCCATTAAAGGGAGCCTCTCCACTAGATTATTCAATCATGTAGGCAATGGCATCTATCTATAGGAATCTCATCTCTTAGATTCCTTAATGGCCTATGTACCATGGTTGCACGCTCTCAGATGACTTAGGGACATAAAAGAATATTGTTTAGTCCCTAACATTATCATGTATCTAAGCATCATCGAGCTCTAGGTATTACTAGGAACTTGCTTATCTCTCTCTGTTCATTAGTTCCCAATGCAACCATCCACTATCATGTTTTTATTCATTTCCTTTCATCTCTATCCTCAAGAGGGATCTTGCCTCACTTTACTCTTTCTAACTTTCTTTACCTCTTGACCAATTATTCTTATGGTCAGGTATTGATCACCATATTCTCATCACATTACACAGTGAATATTTAATCACTTTGCTGTGTGGTATCTAGGTCTGGCACCTAGGTCATCATTGACCCTTCATTCATTATCATTTAATCTCTGTCTCTCTTGGTTCACTATCCCTTAGGGATTTCTACCTCTATTCAGGGATTTGAACAAATCTCAAACATCTCATCCTGTTACCTTGCCTCTATAGAGGTCACATCGATTACTTAAGGTACAGGTTGACATTCAGTTCCCTTACTAGGGCATTGACTTATACCTCTGACTGGCTTACTGTACCCTTAACCATTCATTTCTATGGTCATATGCTAATCATAAACTGACCATATTACACAACAGGCATTGACCATTAAAACACCTCCGTTGTGTGACATTCCAGTCAGGCACCTTTAACCAATCACCCGAGGCTAGGTTGTCACCCTGCTTCCTTATTTGGGTCTAGACTCCTATTCTTTACTGGCTTACCATAATCTTAGCCATTACCCTCTGGAGACGTCTTTCAACTTTAACTCATTCCTTGGTCAAGCTCTTTCAGCTCAACCATTCCTCTCCTGAGGGGGAGTCTCTTAGCAACGACTACCTATTTCTCAGGTTACTCTCTATCATTCCTTACTTCCCTTCTATGTCTATTTCTTTCGGAGAAAACACCTAAGCTTTCTGTAATCCAAATGACCAAATAAATTTATTAATGAACAGTGTAAATTATTTTCCTCAAAATTCAGAGCATAAAAATTTAAATTTAAAATTTGTTCTGGTTGCCAGAACCATTTGCTCTGATACCAAAAATGTAACACCTTATGTTTATACCAATTAACTTTCCTTGCGGAAGCATTTGGAATCACTTTTGAAGGCTACAATTGATGAAAAATCAAGTTTGAAAATTTTCATTTACGGGTTACTATTCATTGTCACCTTAAAATGTGACAAACTTCGAAAATTCATAACTAATTGTAGAAAAATTGAAATTGAGTGATTCCAAGTTCTACAAAAGCTCTTTGGATAAAATTTTGAGGAAAAATAGTTTCTGAACTGATTGCCTTGAAATTCGAGCTCAATTTCCTTTGAAAAAGTTACTGTTCATTTGGTCATTTTCGGATTTTACTGTATTTTTGCCTAACTTTGGAAAGGCATAACTTTCTGCTCGGTTATCGGAATCGGGCAAACTACCCCTCATTTTAAATAGAAACATCAGATCTCTTTGCTTGCCAAATCTTATGACCTAACTCACTCGTTTGATAGGTCAAACTGAGCTACAAATTCACTGCTCCAGGACTTACGTTTTATCCCTTAACATCTCTTTAATTCTTTTTATTTCTTTGGCATACATAACATGGCCTTACTCTTTCCCGTTCATGCTCATACACTTTCATTTATGCCATAAATATTATAATTAAATACATGGTATCATTGGCATCCATAACATAGTTCACAAAATAGTAGAATTATACATATATCAACAGTCTCATCCATTAACAAGAATAATTCTCCGCTTACTTCTCCTTGCTTCTCATGCCATTATTGCCCATCATTGATTGACCTAAATGGTTGGTTAGGGAGGGGTGAGATTCGGGAGAATCTCAGTAGCAAACACTACCCATAAGCATGCAAGACATAATGCACATGCATGACATGTTATAACATTAACACATGAATGCCATGGAAAGTAAGCTAAAGCATTTCATGCTTCCATAACATATTGCCAAGGCAAAACATAACATAAACTTGCAAACATAACTTTGCAAACATTTCATCATAGCTTAGTCACATCATGGCAACACAATCACATCATGCAAGCATACATATCAAGCACACAGTATAGGTAAGTTCACTACCTTGTAACATGGCTTTCCCCTTGCTTTTCCTTTGGTTTCCTTGTCTTTCCAACCATGTGGACATTCCGTCAACATCACCAAACATCCTCTTGGATGTTCCAAAGGTCCTAAACATAGTCACATTGATCATACAAACCATTAGGACCACTAGATTACATAAAGTTCAAGACTAGCTTTCTTGAACCTCAACCCTTTCTCTTAGTCTTAGGGTTTTCTTTCCAACTTTTCTAACATAAACCTTATCATTTCCCATCCTTAAGATCCATTTCTTGTCAATTAGGACCACTTTAGATGGCCTTAGATTCAAGAATACCAAATCTGGAAATTTTGCTTCGCGGGTACTGTTCACGCAGAATTTCCAGAATTTTTGCTCAACTTTGAAAATTCATAATTAATTCTAGAAAACTCCAAATTGAGTGCTTCCAAGTCTCACTGAAAGATCCTTAAGTTAAATTTAAATGAAAAATAGTTTCAGGAACCAGTTCTACGCCGAACAGTACCGGAACTGTACGGAACTCGAAACTCTTCCAAAAGTTCAACACTGTTTCCAGATTTCAAACCCTAACTTTGAAAAATCACCATAAATCGTACACATATCCAAATGAAGTGTTCTACCTATGGATTTAAAGCTCACAGAGTGTACTTTAAGCATGAAAAATTTCAGAATCAGATACGCACAGTAACTAATCCGAAATAGGCATAAAATCAGGTGCTATAACCACCACATACCGTGTTTTAGAGTTTGATCTGGCTTGGAACCACTTGGCCTTTCTTTCTCCCTCTTCTTTCTCTCTCTAGAAACCATTTTGCAAGAGCTTCCCCATGGATTCCTTATGCTTGGACGAAATGGTAGGGAGGGGAGGGGGTATTTATAGAAAAACAAACCGAATCTGGACCGTTGATCTTAAAAATACGTGGCTCGATCTGGACCGTCCATTTTCTCTTTTGATCTTACGGTGACAAGTGTCCTATGACATCATGCTTACCTCATCATGATGACATCATGCTAACATCATCAAGCCACATGTCTTTAATCCGACCGCACACGTGTCTTGCATCCGACCGTACACGTGTCTTCCATCTAGCCGTACACGTAATATTTTCTTTTTCTCATCTAACCGTACACGTGTCACTTTCATGTCCTTTCATCATTTATGGCATTAAGATAGGGAGAAAATAAATGGAAATTCGTGCAAAAATATCTCCTTAATTATTTCTCCACCTATCAAGCCAATCTTGCACCATATCAGATACTTTTCGGGTCCTGACTTACCCTGTACCACCAGGACATGTTCTGACACTATTTTCTCATCTTAATTAAGTACATATATGGTGCCACCTTAGAGGAGCATAGATAAAAATAATTAGCTCTACTGACAGGCTACTTAACCTTACTGAGTCATGCAGTAGAGATTTCGCTATAATGGGTAGACAAAAGATTGTCTAAAATATTCCCATACTGCGTTCTGATTTTTATGCTGTCCATAAATATCTTCTGGTGACTCAGCATGATGACTCGTAGGTGTCATGATTACGCTTGATGACTCAGCATGATGACTCGTCGGTGTCATGATTACGCTTGATGACTCAGCATGCTGACTCAGCATCGTCATGATGGCTTTTAGATATTTTCTTTGGTTTTGTCTCCTATTTAGGGGACAAAATTATTTAATATTTGACTGGAGCATTTTATTTAATCTAGAGCTCCGAAAATTCATCCAAAAATATCATAAAATTCCTCATATTCTAGAGAAAATCTGTGAATTTTCTCAGCTCATAACTCAACCTGTAGCCCCACTTAAAAATCATTCTTTAAAATGCCTTTTTTGGGCACAACTGGCTTTTAAGTATTCTTAAAGCCATTTTGCTTGTCTTCTAGGGATGAGACTAATTTTATAATTTTCTACAGTCTCTTAGATCATACATCCCCATTTTACCATAATTTTCTGAGGTTTCCTTATGACTCAAACAATTAAATCTACCTCTACATCTTAAATTGAGCCATAAACTTCTAAATTCCTTTTAAGTTACCTCAGGGGTATTTTCATCATCTCTCTTCACAAAAGAGTCTTAGAATATTATTTCCCATTTTCTGGGATTTTCTTAGAATTTTCTAAGTACTTTCCATTTTTACCCCTGATGGCCGTAACTTTCTGAATTTACGGTTTTACCCCTGCTTAGGCTCAACCTCATAAAACAATCTCTTTGAGGCTTCTAACTTAACCTTTGGTCTGTATCTAGCCTCTTTTCTCTTTCTGGGCCTTTGAGACTTTACTGGAGCCTCTAACTTTGATTACCCTTTAGCCCCTTAAAACATTCACTTTGCAGTTTAGTCCCTAAAACTGCTTTAACTTTCTTTCTCATCTTTAAGACCTCTACTAAAAAGGGGTCTGGTAGCCTATCTCATTCAGGCTATTTCTAGTACTTTTAGGCTTAAAAATCAGGATGTTACAATGAACAAACACAATAACTCTCAGATGTTGAGGTGATATCTCAACGAGTCACAATGACTCTCAAAGGTCACAGAGAGTAAGATTAGTAAAGGTCAGAAAGAGAGAGGTAGCCACTACTTAGAGTTATCAGATTCCCCCTTAAGAGGAAAAGTAATGATAAGGAGTTGAATAAGACAGTTAGGGGTTGAATCTATGCACCACTAAGAAGGTATAGTGGCCACCTAAGCTAGACAAACTCTTATGGTCTCATTAAGGCTGGGGCACTATGATAGAGTAGCTATCTCAAGTCCCGGAATAGATAAATAGGAACTTAGAGATGGTAAACTCAAGATGGAGAGCCTTAGTGAAATTTCTTAAGGATCAAGAAGAAGAGAACGAGACAGATAGCCGTGTAGGGAACTAGCTTAAAAGGGTGGCATGTTCCCGATAATGTTAAGAGATACTCAGTCACTTAGGGTTAGGTTAATTGAGAGGCATCCTTTATCAGGGGATAAGGTCTTGGCTAGGAGTCTTCTTAGAGAATGTGGGAATTGGTCCTCTAAGTTCGAATTGATGTTGCTCTAGATAGAGCAAGATACCCTATCTGAGTAGGAAAAGGATGCAGCCGAGGCAAGGCAAGTAGAGTTGACCTTACCTAATGGAAGCATGACTAGCCAAGAACGAAGCTAAGCTTGGATGTACCTGAGCTTAACAGAGTACTAGAGCAAGCAGAAAGAAGAAGAGCCTCATAAATCTTCTCCCTATGACTTCCAGAATCAGTTGCAAACAGGTTGAGAGGCTCCCTTTTAGAGATAAGATATCTGGATGACACGCTACAGATATAGCAACAAGTAAGAGCTTGCACTCCTTACATTGAAATGCTAGGCATAATGCATGTTAGAGTATGCTCATATTGAAAAGTAAAGTAGAGGAAAGAGAAGTTGCATAAATCCTCTCTCTATACCGTTTTAAAATAGTTAAAAGATGGTAAGAGCAGTTAGAGGACTAAGAGAAGAACTCCTAAGGCAGATTGGCTTAGGCACCTAAAGAGACAAACAGGTGGCTTGGGGAATTGATGTGAGACCTAAGAGAATGGTATTGGTTCTTGGAACAGTTTTAGGGAATTATCAGTTAGGTGACCAACTGAGTAGAGATAACTTTCTTAGTCCTATGGTCTAAAGTCTCCCAAAGATCTTAATGTAGATCAGACTAAGATAGTATTCCAAGGTTATAGTGGATCTTGAAGAGGCTTATGGTAAAGCACAGTAGCTCCTGAGGTCATAGTAGACCAAGCCTAAAGGAAGTGACTAAGCTATAAGAGTAAGAATATAATACCTCTTTGGGAAGATGAGGACGGGGGATAAGTGGGAGATATGGAAACCTCCTTCAGTTGTAAACCAATACTGAGAGAGTACCTATGACTTCCTCCCAGACAACCTTATCATTGATTAGGTTGGGCTCAATTTCCTTTCGATTAACAGCAGAAAGCCAAAGTTAGAAGAATTAGTGGCATAAGACTTGAAAAAGAGACATTCAAGCTAGCTCTAGATACAGGAAAAACCCTTGTGATACAAAGACAGACTGAGTATTGACAGACAGATCCTTAAGATAGGACGAGAGACAAGAATGTAAAATGAAAAGACCCGACTAAAGATAGAATAAGAAGAGTCTAAGATAGTAAAGTACCAGGGTTTAAACCTAACAATATCAGTCCTTAAAATCCTGTTAGTACTGTTCAGTTAAGTGTGCTTAAGCAAGAGTAGCTTATGATAGGTAGCCTGTGGGAAGTAAGGTAAGAGAGGGCAAAAGCCAGAAATGTTAGCTATTTATGGCAAGAATGTGCTAAGTAGAAATGGAGAATAAAGTTACTGAGATCATTAAGCTACTTAGTATCCCAAGTAGTATCGTTTCGAACTGAGACTCGAGAATTACTTCGGAGTTTTGTAGGTCCTTATAGAAAGAAATGGACACTACTCTTAGATGTAGTACAGGCTACCATCCATAGATGGATGGGTAGATAGAAAGAACAATTTAGACATTAGAAGATATGCTATATGCTTGTGTGCTTGATTTCAGCAGTAATTGGAATACGTACTTACCGTTAGCCGAATTCGCCTAAAATCATAGTTTCCATTCAAGTATCCGAATGATGCCATACGAAGCATTTTACGGGAGGAAACGTAGATCTCCCTTATAATATATAGAGCTTAGTGAAAGAAGTATTCATGATCCTAATTTAGAAGATTAGACTTCCCAACAGATTAAAACCATTCAGCAAAGACTCCTAACGGCTCAAAGTAGACAGAAGAGCTACGCAAATACTAGAAGAAGACCGTTAGAGTTTAAAGTTGGTGATCACATTTTTCTCTAAGTGTTACTAATAATAGGATTCAATTGATCACTAAAGACTAAGAAAGTAAGTCCAAAATACATGGAACCATTCCAAATTCTTTGGAAAGCAGGACCAGTGGCTTACAAGTTAACTCTTCCCCTAAATTTAAGTCAGATTCACAATGTCTTCTATGTCTCCCAATTAAAGAAGTATCACCCAGACTCGACGGATGTCATAAGTTAAGATGACATTGTACTCTGAGATAACTTGTCATTCGAGGTCGGACCAAACCGAATCAATGATTAGAAAGTCAAACAGCCAAGGAATAAGCAGATTTCATTGGTCAAGGTTGTCTAGAAAGGTCTTACACTAGAATAAGCTACATGGGAGAGGAAGACTATTAGTGATAGTCTTAGCCATGAGGGGTTGAATTGGGTGAGTTATAAAATTTAAAAGTATTAAAAATAGTGAGATAAATTAAAAACAGAGAGTGTTGAGTTAGAAAGATTTCACTGTAGAGCGAAGACACATGACTTATACTGGTTCGGTCTTAACCACTTGACCTACATCCAGTCCTCAGACCACTTCTGAGATTTCTGCTATGATCTAAGATTAAACAGGCTCTTGACGCCTCAGTACAATAATTGATTTTCTCAATCACTCCTTCTTACTACCTCTAAGGTTACAATCCCTCTCAAGAGTTCATACTCTTGACTTACCCTCTAAAAGTGAGTAAGGTAGGTATATCAATCTCTCTCACAGAGTAAATAAGCATGAAACACTAAAGCTCGGTGACAAAGAAAACAGAGTATTGAATGTAATAGAAAAATTTTAGCAGAAGGTAGCTCGTGTATTCAATGACTTATTCAATGCTCTTCGTGCCTTTTATAGTTGGAGAGGTTTAATTAACCATTACACCAAAGAGCTTCTAGTCGTTGAAAGTTTGGTTGCGTGTTTTCCCAATTGCAACGGTATTCGCCATTAATGTTCTGACACAGAAAGTTAAGGGCTACTAAATATCCGTTGAGCTTCGTATTCTGTAACAATACTTGAAACTAATAAGTTTTTCCTTCAAAATAAAACTCATGAAGATAACTGATCAAGTGATAATAATAAACATTCATGTGGTAGTTGGAAAGGGAATCAATCAATCACCAGATGCATTAAACATGAACTAGACATCCTTGATCGAAGTCATGATCAATAACTGGTTGATCGATCAAGTTATCGATTAATCAAAGTGAAAGAATCTGAAATAGATAAGTATATTTATCGATCAAGTTATGGATTAACCATTGACTGAAGAAGTAATCGATAAACAATAAGAAATGAATACAGTGACTTCAAACGAGATATTTCAATGTTAAAGCTTTTAAATTCTCCTATGCCTTTGAATCCCTTTAAAGAGAATTAAGTGCAAAAGAAAGGCTGAGAAAAGCTTAGAGATAAAAATATGAGAGATTTTGACATCATCGTGAAAAGCTTGTTATGAAATGAACTTGTGCGTTGATTGAATAAGTGATCAAAAAATGTTTGATCGATCATGTTATCGATAAAGCTAAGTATGAGTGTAATGGTTTTCCAAAGACCATTGATCGAATACTTTATCGATAAATGAATGATAGAAAAAGTAATGGATAAAATGTCAAGAAAAGTATTTTACAATGAAAATATAGATTGTATAATGTTCAAGTAGTTGATTGGTTAAGGATTGATCAATCAAGTGATCGATAAAATATTGTTTGAAAAACATAGTTAAAAAATCCAGGGATAAAGCTTGATCGATCATATTATGTGAAAACAGAATATTCAGAAGTTTGGATGATCGATCATTTCATCAATAATTAAATGATTGATCAGGTGATCAAGAACGTAATTTAAAATAGTAGGTGCGGTGAGATAGTGATGATAAATTATTTGATCAATAAATCACTGATAGATCAAGTGATTGACTAAGCAACCAGACAACAACCCTAAACAAAAATATATCGATAATCCAGTGAGTTATTAAGCAATGTTCGATCAGGTTATCGATAAATCTTTGATCGACAAAGTGATCAATAAATGGTGAATGGAACAAAATACATCGTGAGTAGAAAACCTTACCATTTATCTGTCTTTTCTTTGATAACTCATTTATCGATCATGTGATCGATAAACTCTTATCAGAATTAAGTCTCTTTATCTGCCAATTGTTTGATCATCTACTTATCGATCAAGTGATTGATAATTTTCTACAGACTTCTATACCAAACAGTGTTAACAATGATTGATTAATTGATCGATCAACATATAAAATTTGAATTATCTATCAATTTATCCATCAAACTTAGTACCAACTTTCAAGCAAACAGAGACATTTTATTTGACACTTGATCGATTATCTTTTGATCGACCAGGTGTTCAATCAACATACTAAACCAGAACATACTTGATTTGTTATCATCAAAACCTTAAATCTAACATTCTCCCCCTTTTTGATGATGACAAAACATAGGTGTAAGATTAATCATATTTCATCAGATAAAAATGTAAATTAGATCAAGAATTGAGCAAAAGCTCATGACAAATAACAATATTCATCAGTAAATATCAAACTGTCAAAAGTTAATCAGAAATGCACAACTAATAACATTTAAGTACTGACAGAGTTCAAATTACACACCAAAATTCAGATTTCATAACAGAAATACATGAAACAAAACAGAAATAACAGAAGGTATAATAAAAACACAGAAGAATTGAACAAATTCCTTCTCCCCCTTTTTGTCAGTATGAGAAGGTGGGGAAGAACTAGAGATAGTAGGCAAAGTAATAGGAATAGGAATAGGGGGAAGCTGAGAAATTAGTGAGAGGGCCTGAGAATAGGTGGAAGAGTTAGAGAAGGAGCAAGTTGAGGAACAGTGATCATGGCTAAAGTGGATGGAGTGGGAGAGGATGTGACAAGGATAGAAGGAGAAGCAGGTGTGGGAGAGGTACAGATAGGTAAGGAAGATGGTTCAATAACAGGATGAGGAGGAAAGGGTGGATGAGATAAGAGATCCTCAAAGATGAAAGAGATGCTTGGTGCAGAGAAATTGTTACAGAGAGAGGCAACCATTACTTTCAATTCTCTGATTTCCTTTTTAATAAAATCAAATCTTTGGGGCACCTCCTTTTCCAAGACAGCCATAGCCTGACGATGAAGATTCAGGACCATGTAAAGACCCTGAAACTTCCTATCAGATATCTGCACATATTCTTGGCTGTATCATAAACTTTCCTCTCAAAATCTTGGAGCTCAGTCTGGAACATTTCCTTGATTAATCTCTCCATAAATGAAGGTCCAGAGGTATAAGAGGGAGCTGCAGTGGATTTTGCCTTGTCCTGTAGTCTGGAGTTGCTCGGCACTGGTTGTTTTCCTTCTTCTTTGTGTGCCAATTTTTGTGATGGTGTAAATGGCATGGGGATTCTCATTTTATTGAGTTGATTTATGCCAAATGCAGGAACCTTCACTTTTAGTTCTCCTGGCTCAAGGGGTGCAATGTTATGCACTTGAAGTATATAGGTGGCCAGTTGAGGATAAGGGATTGGTGTAGACTTGGACTTGTTAAGAATAAAGTCCTTCATTTCATTAAAAATCAAATCCCCTATGTTGATCTTTTCTCCACTGATTATTCTAGCCAACAGAAAGTAATCATCTTAGTTTAGATGTGAGAAACTCCTACATTTATTGACCATACTCCTTGAATAGATATAGTGGATTATTCTGTAATAATCACATGTTTGCTTTGGTGGAAAATTAAGCTCCCCTGGGTAGTCATCACTCTGCATTAGAATCTTATAAGCTTTAATGTGATTCATGTCACCTCCCCCTCATAAATTCTTTAGTTCCTAGCAGTTCATTCAACTTGGCACTGGTTATGCCTCTTAGCTTGATTTTTAGATAATCATTCACTAGATTATCTTGTTCATCATATTCCTCTATAGATTCTATGTTGCAATAGAATCTTTTAACCACTTCTGGGCAGTATTCTCCTCTAATGATGAACCAATTGGAATAGTGTTCAAGTGGATTACTCAAGTCCAAATTGATTTTCTCATTTTCTTTAAGCCTTTTATATCAACAGAAACCACAGGACAGAACTTATGATTTGTGAAATCTGCCTTAAACTTAGCCATGTTTACATCATCATTCATATTCCCAACCAAAAACTCAGATGTTTCAGATGGAGTACCTTAGGTAGGAACTTGGCATGACACACCCTCACTTGTTTTCTGTTTCCTCTGTCTCGGTTGCTTGGGGACAGGAATTCTTAGTACAACCTCCACAGCTTTCTGAACTAAAGCTTCATCATCAGATTCTGTTTTAGACTCCTCGGTAACCATTGGCAGCTTAGATTTAGACTTTGACCGTGGAGATTTTCTCTGAGGGATGGGTTGCTTAGAGCTTTCAGTCTGACTTTCTCATATCTTCAATACGCCTCTTTTCTTTGAGGGTTCTTCCCTCACTTTTGGTCTGTATCTTTTCTTTATGGTCGAGGGAGTAGTTTCTTTGGATTGGGTTTGTTTCTCGGTGCTTTCCTCTTGGCTAACATTCGGTTGCTTAACTCTTACCATTTCTCATCACCCGAAAGAGATTTTGAATAATGTTTACTGTTTTGTGTGTTTGAGAGGTTTGGCAGGGATCAAAAGAGCTTAGGGAGTGATTCTGAGTGGAAAGGAGTAAGGAATTTAATGAAACAGTGAAAATCTGAACACTATGTGAAAAGGGGTGACAGTTTTATCGAGCTAGGGTTGCGATAACTGACAGGGTTTTTCAAAATCTAACCGTTATAAACACTGAATTTATCAATCAAGTTATCAATCAATGAATGATTAACCACGTGTTCAATAAATAAGAAGAACAAACAAGAACACTAAGGTAATTATCGATCAAGTCATCGAACAATGAATTATCGATCACGTTATCGATAAATGTTAAGTAAAAGTGCGTACCTGGTCTGGTTTATCAATCATTTGATCAATTAACAATTTATCGATCATCTTATTGATAATTTTTACCCATTTGAATAAATTGACTAAAATTCTTTGTTGCTGTTGATCAATGTGTTGATCGATAATTGAGTGATCAAGCAGCTTATCGATAATTTTTCTTCCATCATCTTTGGTTAGTTCCACATTCCTTATTTATCGATCAGTTGATTGATAACTCATGCCAATTTAATATATAGTTATCGATGTCTTCATCGATCATACCATACTTTGTTCACCTCTGTTTTTCCACAACAAAACAAAGCTTACTGCAAAACAAATTTCTATACACTCCAATGCTTAAGTTAGTCTATTAATCATCAAAACTATAAATCTAAGTAATCAAATTAGAGAGATAATGTGATATTTCTTAAGATGAGGCGAGAGACAAGAATGTAAGCTGAAAAGACCCGACTAAAGATAGATCAGGAAAGGGGTCTAAGACAGCAAAGTACCAGGGTTGAGCCTATCAGAATCAGTGCCTCAGTTTCCCGTCAACACTGTTTAGTTAAGTGTTTCAGGCAAGAGTAACCCAAGGAAGGGTGACCCTGGGAAGAATGTGAGAAAGTGCAAAAGCCAGAAATGTTAGCCATTTTGGTAAGAATGCACTAAGTCTAACAGAAAATGGGAGATGAAAGTTAAGGAGGCTGTTAAGCTACCGAGTGTCTTAAGTAGTATTGTTTCGGACTGAGACCCGAGATTTACTTGAAGTTTTGGAGGTCCTCATGAAAGAAATGGACACTACTCTCAGATTCAATACAACCTACCATCCTAAGATGATGGGCAGACACAGAGAATGATACAGATGTTAGAAGAGACGCTACACGCATATGTGCTTAATTTCCACAGTAACTAGGATACGTACTTACCGTAAGCTGAATTCGGTTAAGATAACCATTTCCATTTAGTATCTGAATGGCGCCATATGAAGCACTCTATGGGAGGAAGTGTAGATCTCCCTTGTGCTGGATAGAGTTTAATGAAAGAAGTAAGTATGGTCCTAATTTAGTAGATCAGACTTTCCAATAGATTAAATTTATTCAGCAAGGACTTCTAACGGCTCAAAGTAGACAAAAGAGCTACTCAGACATTAAAGGAGACCGTTAAAGATTGAGGTTGGTGATTAAAGTGTAACCAACAATGGAAGTTGGTCGATCCCTAAAGATTAAGAAGTTAAGTCCAAAGTACGTTGGATCATTTCAAATCTTGTCCAAGGCTGGACCAATAGCTTATAAGTGACCCTTCCCCTGAATTTGAGTCAAATTCATGATGTCTTCCACGTCTCCCAATGAAAGAAGTACCATCTAGACCCGACACATGTCATAAGCTATGATGTTATTGTGATCCAAGACAACCCGTCTTTTAAGTTCAGACTAGAGTGAATCATTGATCAAAAAGACAAACAGCTGGGGAAACAGGTAGTTTTCACTGGTCGAGGTTGTCTGGAAAGTTCTCATATTGGAAAAAGCTACGAGAGAGATAGAGACTAAGATAGAAGAAAAGTATTATGAACTTTTCCAATAAGATACGCTTTAAATTTCGAGGACAAAATTTATTTCACATCCAGTAATATGGCATTTAGGAATAGGGATACTCCTAAATATTTAAAGGCCAAAAAGGATAAGGAGAAATAGAAGATTTATGGTGGAAAATAATTATTACTCTCTCTGTTCCTTATTATAAGAGACGAATAACCGAATTATATTAATCCAAAAAATAGTTAAAATTAGTTAAGAACAATCAATGTGTAAAAATTATGATTTTTTTTTTCAAAAATACCCTCATTAATAAGGAGAGAGCATGAGAGAGAACAATTAAATTATTAAATGAAAGAGAAGTGGGAGGGAGAGAGAGTGTGAGTTGGAGACAATAAATATGGGTAAAATAGAAAATCAACGCAAAAAAGTAGAAACAACTTTTAAGTGTCTCTTATATATAGGAACATGCCATAAGCATCAAATGTCTCTTATAATAAGGAGCAGAGGGAGTATTATTTTCCAGGTCGATTATGAAAAGTTTGACTAATTAAGGAAAATTGGTCAAGAATAATTATGAAAAAATATTTCCAAGCCTCAAGAAATTAAGAAAAAATAAGAAAAATGTTCGTTGAGAATTATATGGGATTATAAAATTATTTTTATGACCAAATTGCCCTTAGAGAAATTATAAAGGAATTTAAGGGCGATTTAAGATAGTTTAAGGTCCTTTATTTGGAAAATTCCAAATAAACATTTGGAAGGAGAATAAAATCCCAAGAAAATTCCTATGATATCCCAAGGAATTATAAGAGATTATGGAATTAAAAGAAGACCCTCAAGTATCCAAGATTTTTCCCAGTTCCTTTGAAAAGTGGACAAATCACTAAAGAGAAGGAAATTAGTTTTCCTTTTAATTTAATTATTGAGAAATTAAATTGAGACAAAGAGGGTGATTTGGAAAGATAAAAATGAGGAGAATAATTTATGGATCTGACAAAAAATAATTACAGAGGCCAGAGCACTGTAATCATAGAAAAGAAATTAAACTCAGAGTAAAAGTGCACCGATAAAGTGAAGACTCGAGTCTTGCACTTTACTTGGCCCACAAGTTGCCACTTATCAAGCCTCTAATATATGGTAATTAAAGCTTTCCAAGTGTTAAGCATTAAGTGGAGAGGATCTTGACTTTGGAATTTAATTACATTATGATTTACTTAATTAAGAGAGAAATTTCTGGACTAAGTAGGAAGGTGATACTTGGCAACTCATTTATGATGGTGGTTGGGATATTTTGGTGCATTAATTGAGCTCTTCCTCCCCCTAAAATCTGATTAGTGTTTTAGCCAAGGCAAGAAGAGAGGAAAAAAGAGAGAGCTTGATGGAGAAATCATGAGACAGGGAGCAACTTTGATCATCCAACTAAGATCCAAGGTTAGTTTTTGGTTCTAAGATGTTCCTTGCCTTGTTTGCTTGAGTTGTATGGTTAGAATTTCTGGTTCTCCCCTTTTTCCTGAGCTGGTCAAAATGTTTGTTAAGTGGAGAAGGAAGTTTGGTTGTTAAATCTTGCTAGAACACTTCAAAGCATGATAGATCCTAGTGGTTACAAGTGGTTATAGGTTGATTTTGGTGTGTTTTCTTTGTTATGTTGCATGAGAACCATTTCGGCCAAAGCAAGAACTAGACCCTAGGATGTGTTTTTCAAAGTTTTAAGGCTTTCATTGTGTTCAAAATGAAAAATAGTGTAGGGTAAACCTAAAGAACAAGTGTTGGAAGCCATAGAATCAAAGTTGTAATTTTTGGATAATGAACCCTTTTGGTTCGACCAAGCTGAAAGTAGAAGAAGGGATTTTATTTTGTTAAATCCAAGTAGATAATTGGAATCTACATGAAAAATCTTACAGGAATGAGTTAAGAGGGAATTTTTTGGGTTGAGGAAATAAACTCTAAAAATTCAAGAACAAAGATGGAAGCTTTAAGGGGTTGAGGAGTTACTTGAATTATATTGTTAAATTTATATGGAATGGTTGTAACCTTACTACCATTTTTGTGATATATCATGATTAGGGTTTGTTAATTATGGAGAAGAGGAAGAAGGTCAAAGAATCAAGAGCATTGGATTAAGGTACTAAGATTTAATTAACCTTAATGTTGAGTGTTGTATTGATTGCTCTGTAATTTCATCTGCTATTATGTGGTTGAGCTAAATGATAATGATGATGATGATTGTGTAGTTATACTCCTTGCTTTATATTCCTTGGCTATTACATGTTAGAGTGCTACATGTATGGGGTAAAGTAATTCCCTATTAATAGCAAAAGGTTGGAATGCTTGTAATTGATGCATGTTGATGTTTTGGTTGATTGATCTTGCTACTGGGATTTCATTGAAATCTCATCCACCATATGTAACTTAACATTTTAGGGACTGAATCATCAAAAGGGAAGCTACAAATCTAAGGATAAATATGGTCATGAACCATGAGAAAACATTTATATTAGGTTATGTATAAGCATGTATGGTTGGAGCTGTAATCCCTACGCAGGACACCATATTAGAGCCACATTTTATTAAGCTACCAAATGAATTTCTGCACAAAATTTGATATGCTTAAAGTTTACATCATGAGCTTTAAACCAATAGGTAGGATGTTAAAAATGGCAAACTACACGATTTTTAATGATTTTTCAAAGTTAAGGTTTAGAATCAGGAAAAAGGATTTTTGTCAAATAGACAGAGGTGACTTTCACAAAAATCTGACACTTTTTCAAATGGAATTGGTTCATAAAATTATTTTTATTAAAAGAGCATTCAAAGAGCTTTTTATAGAAATTTGAACCACTCCATTGAAATTTTTTTGGATTAAGTTATGAATTTTTGAAGTTGGGTCAGAAAACTGAATTTTTACCTAATGAACAGTAAAAATCTGAGAATCAGTGTTTTTCATGGATTTTTTAGCCCAAGACCATCTAAGGTGGTCTAAAATGGTTTTAATTAAACCCTAAGTGGATCTGATAGTAAGGTGTGACAGTCCCAAATGAAGTGATATCGAACATCAATGTGCTTGGTTCGGGCATGATGAACTAGATTTTTGGACAAACTTATTGTGCTTGTGTTGTCACACAGAATTGGAATTTCCTTCAAGTTGATTCCTAGATGATATAGTTGTTGCTTTAACCAGAGAATCTGAGCACAACAACTGGCAGTGGCAACATATTTTGATTCTGTAGAGGATATTGTCACAGTACTCTGCTTCTTGTTTGATCATGAGACAAGGCATCCTTTTAGAAATTGACATTGTCTGCTGGTACTCTTTCTGTCTATCTGATAGCCTCCATGATCAGCATCTGAGTACCCCATTAGATATTCTGCTCCTTTCTTTGGACACCAGATTCCCAAGTTTGGTGTTCCAACAAGGTATCTCAGGATTCTCTTGACAGCTTCTTCATGTGATTCCTTGGGAGCTGATTGGTATCTTGCACACATTCCCATATTAAATTGAATATTTGGTTTGCTTACTGTGAGGTAGAGTAATGACCCTATCATTCCTCTATACCTGGTCAGATTCACGTCTTTGCCTTTCTCGTCTGCGTCTAGTGATATGGTTAAGCTCATAGGAGTCTTCACACTTTTAGTATTTTCTAATCCATATTTCTTTAGCAACTCCTTGAGATCCTTCGTCTGGGATATGAATATTTTGGTTTTCTTCTGCTTGATTTGCAGTCCCAGGAAAAAGTTCAATTCTCCCATATTGACATTTCAAATTCACCCTGTATTAACTTAGCAAATTCTTGGCAAAAATCCTCATTAGTAGCTCTGAATATTGTATCATCCACATAAATTTGAACAATTAATAGTTCCTTTCTACTTCTTTTGATGAAAAGTGTAGCGTCCACTATGCCTCTTTCAAAACATTATTTTATCAGGAAATTGCTAAGTCGTTTGTACTAAACTCTAGGAGCTTGTTTTAAACCATACAAAGCCTTTTTCAATTTATAAACATGATTAGGGAAATTGGAATCTTCAAAACCAAGTGGTTGTTTGATAAAAACTTTTTCTAAGATATAACCATTCAAAAATACACTTTTAACATCCATTTGATGTAATTGATGTAATTCAAAATCTTCTATGCAAGCAAAGGCTAAGAGTATTCGTATGGCTTCCAATCTACCTACTGAAGCATATGTTTCCTCATAATCAATACCTTCTTCCTGGTTATAGCCTTTAGCTACTACTCTGGCTTTGTTCCTGACAATTTGTGCAAATTCATCGAGCTTAATTTTGAATACCCATTTAGTGCCTATGACTAGATGGTCATTAGGTTTAAGTACCAACTCCCAAACTTGATTTCTCTCAAATTGGTTTAGCTCTTCCTACATTGCTACTATCCAGAATTCATCAGATAGAGTCTCGTCAACATTGGTTGGTTCAATATGTGAAATAAATACAGAGAAACGTACTTCATTGAACACTTATCTCTGGGTTTTAACCCCTTTATTGACTTTACCAATGACTTGTTCCAAAGGATGATTTCTATTATATCTCCAAGCTTTAGGCTGTTCTAAATTTTCTTGTGAAAGAGGTTCATTTGAATCATTCTTGTTTTCTAAAAACTCTTCTTAAGGTACTTTGTTTGAAGATTTGTTCAAATTCAATTTTTCAAAATTTTGAATGCTCTCAGCATCATCATCTAGAGGTTTTGAAATCGACTCGATTTCAGCAAACATAACATGTATTGACTTTTCAATAGTGAATGTACATTTGTTGAAAATTCTATAAGCTTTACTACGGTTAGAGTAACTGAGAAATAAACTTTCATCAGCTTTATGATCGAATTTACCAAGAATTTCTTTATTGTTGTTGTAAATATAGCACTTACTCTCGAAGATCTTTAAATGAGCCAGGTTAGGCTTGTAACACCTTACGTTTACGACCTTATGTTGTGCCAAGTTAAAACATTCGGAAGCGCAATCTAAGGTTACCGGGTTGAAAAACCTGAATTTGAAAATTTCTTTTCCCGCATTACTATTCACCGTAACCTTAAACTTGGCATAACTTTGAAAAATCATAACTAATTCTAGAAAAATCGAAACGAGGTCGTTCCAAGTCTCACTCGAAGCTCTTAACATCATCTATCAAGGAAAAATGACCTCAGGTTCCGCTTTAATCAGAAACACATTCGTTTTCAATTTCGAAAAGTACTGTTCATTTGGTCATTTTTCTATTTTCCAGGATTTTTGCCTAACTTCGGAAAGGCATAACTTCTTACACAAAACTCCGATTGGGACGCTTTACCACTCATTTTAAAGGGAAAAATAAGATCTATTTGCATACCAAATTTCAGGGAAAAAGTCAACCATTTGACCAGGGTCTTCGTTGGTCAAAGTTTGGTCAAATCTAGACCATTTTTATCCCTTTTTTCACTAATTTTGACAGCATTTCGTTTTTCACTATAATCATACCATAATCACTTATAAAGCTACTCTATCATTAATATACATTCCAAAAAGAGTATCATATCATGTATTTATGAACATAGTATGCTTACATGGCTTAAAAGAGAAAAGTTCAAAACCGTATAATACATTACATAATTCATAACTTCTTCAAGCCATGACTATTTTCTTTCCTTTCTCCTTAGCAGTAGTGGCACCTAGGATATCATGTTATAGGAGGGATGAGATTTCATAGAAATCCCAGTAGCATTGAACATACAACCATTAAGTCAATATGCATAAGATGTCATGCTACATGCAATAAGATAACATTTCTAGTCTTTATGCCATGCTATAATCATTCTGTATCCATGTCATCATATCATGGAGCATATAATCATTCTGGTCAAAACTCAATCATGCAAGAGCCAAGGCATACATTGCAAGGAGTTCACATCATCTGTACATAACATTCTCATGGCACATAAACACACATAGCAGATACATCAAATGCAGATCAACAAAATAATTGCAGTTCACGCTACCTCAATTCCTTGCTTAACGTTTCCTCCTTGATCCCTTGCTGGAGATCCTCCTAGGTTTCCAGAAGAGTTGCCTATCAACCATACAGTAAGGGTATGGTAAATTCCATATCCAGTATACCATTCTTTCTCAATATAATGCTACCCTTGTGTCCTTCAATTATAATTTCTGTATACCTTTGACCTTGGTTTGACCAAGCCTTAACCCTCAATTAAGGTCTTGGAATTCTTCCTTAATCCATGATTAATCATGCTTTCTTGGTTAATCACTAACCCTTAGTCCTTAATCCAATACTTAATTAAGGTCCTCAAGTCACATAGTCATAATCCTTTAAGATTAAATCACTAATCCCTTTTTGGATTAACCATTAATCATTCTCTAATCAACATGATTAACCATTATTCATTCCTTAATCAATATGATTAATCATTTTCTAATCAATATGATTAATCATTAATCATTCTCTAGTCAATATGATTAACCTTTAATCATTCCTTAATCATCATGATTAATCATTAGTCATTCTCTAATCAATATGATTAACCATAATTAATCATCCTTCAATTATCATAACTAATCACTAATTAATTAGGGTAGCTAACCTTAATCACTTACTAATCCTTAATCAAATATCATGATTAATCTTAGCTATCACTAAACCATAATTAACCAAGGCAATTATTCCTAATCTTCCTCAAATAAATAATCAACTAGAAGTAATTAACACTTAGGGAGATAAACATACCTTAATTAGCGCTTAATCGGCGATTAGAGGTGATTAAGCTTGCTGTCTCTCTTTCTCTCTCTTCTTTCTTCCTTTCTCTCTCCTAGAACTCAAGAACACAAAATTCTCTCCCAACAAACACCTCTTGGCCGAATTCTTCATGAAAGGGGGGGGTATTTATAGGCCTTGATATTTCAAAATGCCGAAAATGCCCTTCGGGAAAAAGATGCGATCTCGGCCGTTCATTTTTTTCTACTTTACACGTGGACAAATCTTAGGGCACTCACCATAAGAAAGTGACACATGTAGGGACACCTAATCACCATGTGATTTTCATGTGGAAAATAAATATTATTTTATTATTTTGTCTCTTATTTCCCTTTATGCCCTTGAACAATGTGGAAAATTCCAACTTTGTCCTCTCCTTCTAATTTTGGCCGAATTATTGCTCTTAATATTGGAAAAAATATGACTCATCCAATAATCAGTGCAATCCACTGGTTATTTGTGTATTTCCGGCCCGATTTTCCAACAATCCTGTCCAATTTACTGTCACAAAATTCCGATTTCAACACCTCATTAAATTCCCCTCATTCCAAGGGTAATCCATGATTTTTCTCAAGTTCTATCTCCCTCTATAATTTTCTAAATTTTATTCTGTCAAAAATCACTATTCTACCGATAATAATTCGGTAGTAAATATTCTTTAAGCTAACCTCTGTACATCCAAAGGTGGGAAATAATTTTATAAATTAGGATAATATGTCACATAATTTATCCATATTTTTCCTTGAATTTTTGAGGCCTCTATATATTTTAAATAATGGAAATTGGCTAATTTTCCTTAATTAACCAAAAATTCCAATAATTACAAATAATTTCCTGATAAATTATTTTAATCTCATATTCATCTTCTAAGCCTCAAACATTATTCTGTACCCTCCTTTCTATTTTTCATATTTTCTGGGAATTTTTCAGAAAATTTGGACATTATTTCCAATACTGCCCTTTCTTAACTGATCTTTTCAGAAATGACCGTTATGTCCCTATCCTGATTTTTCCTCATAGTTTGGATCCTCTACGTCTACTATACTTTTGGCCTTAGTCAGTCACAAATCATTCATTAGTTAGAATAAAATTATCAGGGTGTGACATTTCTTCCCCCCTAAAAATAAATTTCGTCCTCGAAATTTTAACACATACCTTATGTGAAGAGTTCTGGATACTTGCTCCTCATCTCGTCCTCCTTTTCCCACGTGGCCTCTTCTTGATTTAGATCTTTCCAAATCACTTTGACCAAAGGGATTCCTTTGTTCCTCAGCTGCTTAACTTTCCGATCCACTATGCGTTCTGGTCTTACTTCAAATGTCAGATTGTTCTTTAGCTCAATCTGATCATATTCTAGCACATGTTCTGGATCCGGATTGTACTTCTTCAACTGGGAAACATGGAAGACATTGTGCAACTGACTTAAATTTGGGGGTAAGGCCAGTCGATAGGCTACAGGTCCTACCTTTGAGAGTATTTGGAATGGTCCCACATATTTAGGCGTCAGCTTTCTCGCCTTAATAGATCGTCCTACTCCAGTAGTTGGAGATACCTTCAGGAATACATGGTCTCCAACCTCGAACTCTAACGGCTTTCTTCTACTGTCGGCGTAGCTCTTCTGTCTGCTTTGAGCCGTGAGTAACCTCTGTTTGATCTGTTTAATCTGTTCAGAGGTACGATCTACTATATCTGGACCCCAAATTTTCTCTCTCCGAGTTCTGCCCAACAAAGCGGGGATCTGCACTTTCTCCGTACAATGCCTCGTATGGTGCCATCTGGATACTGGAATGGTAACTGTTGTTGTACGCGAATTCTGCCAAAGGCAGATATTCATCCCAGCTTCCTTTGAAATCCAAAACGCACGCTCTCAGCATATCTTCTAGTGTCTGTATCGTTCGTTCTGTTTGTCCGTCCGTTTGCGGATGATAAGCTGTACTGAAACTCAGTACCGTGCCCATGGCTTCTTGCACTGCTTTCCAGAATCTCGACATGAATCTTGGATCCCTGTCAGACACAATGTACTCTGGAACCCCATGTAATCTTACTATCTCTTTAATGTATAACCTCGCTAACTTCTCTGGCGAATATTTAACATTAATCGCCAAGAAATGGGCCGACTTCGTCAGTCTATCAACTATGACCCATATTGCATCGTATCCTGACGACGTACGAGGTAGTCCTACTATGAAGTCCATAGAGATACTGTCCCACTTCCATTCAGGAATACTAAGGGGTTGTAAAAATCCTGACGGCTTCTGGTGTTCCGTCTTCACCTTTTGGCATGTAAGGCACTTTGTCACATACTCAGTGACATCTCGTTTCATACCAGGCCACCAAAACAATGACTTGATGTCTTGATACATCTTGGTCATTCCTGGATGAATCGTATATTGCTTTTATGTGCCTCATCTAGAATTTGCTTCTTGAGATCATCTACAGGAGGAACATACGATCTTCCTCTGAATTCTATTACTCCCTCTGTTGAGATCTCGAAATCTTTTGCCTCATTGCTCAAGACTTTAGCTCGAAGGGTCTTTGCTAACGGATCTCCCTTTTGAGCTTCTTTGATTTGTCTTATCACATCAACAGTTGTTCTCTGCACTAATGGCTCATTAGCCACATCATCTGCTGTTAACTGCATGTGATAAATAGGACCCCAATCTCTTATATCTTCTAACAGATCACCCTCTTTGATCATGAGGGTAGCTACTTGCACCACTTTTCTGCTCAGAGCATCAGCCACTACATTGGCTTTTCCCGGATGATACTTGATCTGATAGTCATAATCTTTCAACAACTCCATCCATCTCCTCTGTCTCATGTTAAGTTCTTTCTGGTCTTGCAGGTACTTGAGACTTTTGTGATCACAGAACAATTCTATAGTTGCCCCATACAAATAATGCCTCCATATCTTCAAGGCATACACTATCGCTGCAAGCTCCAGGTCATGAGTGGGGTAATTTTCTTCGTGAGGTTTTAATTGGCGCGAGGCGTAGGCAACAACTCTTCCCTGCTGCATCAGTACACATCCCAATCCCTGTTTGCTAGCATCTGTGTACACTACATATGGTAGTGTTGGATCGGGGATAACTAGTACTGGGGTAGAGGTTAGCCTTCGCTTCAGCTCTTGAAAACTTGCCTCACATTTCTCGTCCCACAAGAACTGCTGGTTCTTCCTGGTTAGCTTTGTCAGCGCTTGGGCAATTCTAGAAAAGTCCTGGATAAATCTCCTATAGTAACCTGCCAGCCCTAAGAAACTTCGTATCTCTGTCACTGTCTTAGGCTGCTCCCAGTTCAGTACTGATTCAACTTTACTGGGATCTACGGCCACACCTTCATGGTTAATCACATGGCCTAGGAATTTAACTTCCTTTAACCAAAACTCACATTTACTGAGCTTGGCGTAGAGTTGTTCTCCTTCAGTGTACTCAGCACAATTCTCAAGTGCTGCTCATGCTCTTCTGAGTTTTGGAGTACACTAGTATGTCATCAATAAAAACTACTACAAACAGATCTAAGTATGGTCTAAAAATCCGGTTCATGTAGTCCATGAAAATAGCAGGTGCATTTGTCAATCCAAACGGCATCACTAAGAACTCATAGTGTCCGTATCGGGTCCTAAATGCAGTCTTCGAAACATCTTCTGTCTTTATCCGCAGCTGATGATATCCCGATCGTAGATCGATCTTGGAAAACACGTTGCTCCTGCCAGTTGGTCTAACAGATCATCAATTCGCGGCAGAGGGTATTTATTCTTTATCGTCACCTTGTTTAGCTCTCGATAGTCAATGCATAGCCTTAGACTACCGTCTTTCTTTTTCACAAAGAGTACTGGAGCACCCCAGGGAGATACACTTGGTCTTATAAAACCCTTCTCCAACAGCTCCTCAATTTGTCTCTTTAGCTCAACCATTTCGTTGGGAGCCATTCGATATGGAGCTTTGGATATTGGTTTTGTCCCTGGTACAAGATCAATCGTGAACTCCACTTCTCGCTCTGGCGGAAGTCCACTGATCTCTGTTGGAAATACCTCTGGGAAGTCTTTCACTATCGGTATTTCTTCAATTCCTTCTTCTACCTCTGCTCGAATTGAGAAGAAT
Organism: Neltuma alba; assembly: GCF_004799145.2. NCBI lineage: Eukaryota > Viridiplantae > Streptophyta > Magnoliopsida > Fabales > Fabaceae > Neltuma > Neltuma alba. The sequence continues at coordinate 43,862 of NW_021635395.1, forward strand.
ACAAAATATCCTTGACATCCGTGCCGTAAGCATCTACTCGCTTCGGCTTCAGTTATAAAATTTAGACTTACTTCTTTTCTAGGAATTTCTTCCTTAGAGGGTAATACTAACGTTTTCTTACCACAATCTAGAAGTATGTTATTGGCAGATAACCAATTCAAACCAATTATCACCTCAATGTCACGAAAAGGCATGCATATCAAGTCAATGATAGTGCAACAATGCTGATAACAGACCACACAATTCAGGCATGCTTTACAAGTCACAACTTTAGGACTAGTGGGAGTAGAAACAACAATATCATATGGCAAGGTATCAACAGTCAAACCCAATCGCCCAACACAATCATGTGATATAAAGGAATGGCTAGCACCTGAGTCAAACATGGCATACACAAGGCAATCATTAACAGTGATCGTACCTTGGATCATGTCAGGTGACTTACGGGCCTCTTCCTGTGTAAGGGCAAACACCCTGCCTTGGGTCTGCTGTCTCGTCCCATCTGCCCCTTGTGGGCATTCCTTCGAAAAGTGTCCTGGTCTCCCACATCTATAGCACACGTTCTGGCCAAATAAACATGGCCTGTCGCCATGATTCTTGCCACACTTCTCACATTCCTTGGCCCTTCGTGTGATATCAAACCCTTCAGGTCGTCTGCCTCCTCTTCTCATCTTTCTGCCAAAGCCAGGCCTCTTCCTCTTCTTATTAACATAAGAGGTTCCTTCTTGATTCGGCCTCGATGGGGGTCTCTCAGCTTTCAAAGCTATCGGCATCATTCCTCGATGATTCTGACTTGCTTCAGTAATACGGCAGACTTCTACTGCCTTGTTAAAACTCTCGATCTGCTGAGGCGCCACGACCTCCCTTAATGTCGGCTTTAATCCTCTGACCAGCTTCTCCGTATTCCACCGTTCGTCATTGAGACGTTTAGATAAGCAGAATAACGGGACAGCCGAATGTGCTTTGCTAAGTAGTCATCAAAAGTTTCATTATTCCCCTGCTGCAACACTAGGAATTCAGCTTCCATTTTATCCTGTGCTGATCGGGGAAAGTACTTCTGATAGAATCTTTCTTTGAACACCTCCCATGTTATTGGGGTGTTGTTGGCTTGCAGTACCAACTCAGTGTTGTTCCACCACTGATCTGCTTCTTTTCTAGCTTATAAATTGCCATCTGAGCTTTAATCTCAGATGAACATCCCATTACCCGAAAGATCTTCTCCAGTCGGGTAATCCAATCTTCAGCTATTTGTGGTTCCAATGAACCCTTGAACTCTGGTGGATTATGCTTGCAAAATTTCGTAATCCACTGCTGAATATCTTCTTGATTTTCAGCCACTCCTGCTTGCTCTTCAGGTACTTGCTGTTGGACTTGTGGGGTCGCTTCAGCTTGCATTTGCTCAGGTTGTCGTAACTGAGCAATCGCTGCTGCTACTGCTGCTGCTATAACGGCGTCTCTCTCTTCTTGCTGCCGTAACTGTGCCTCTTGTAGTTGCTGTACGACTCGTTGTTGCTCATCCAGCCTATTCATTACTTGCTGGATAGGATCTCTATGTGGTTCCTCAGGAGTGTTTCTTGCTCCTCTCCGTGTTCTCACCATTTCGCTTGTTCTTTAACTAACTATGGGAGAATAAAGGAACTCTTTAATCATTTATCATATAAACATACCCTTCTTATTTATATAACAAACATTTGTACAGCAACACAAGGGTTACACAGAGTTTTTAGCACAGTTAGCCTAACTTATATACAGTCCAAAACTATTTACACTATATACATCATCAGTCTAGCATTGACCATGACCAGCTCATGGAAAAGTAGCCCATACAAAGGTCTCTATGGCGTCGACCATCTCCAGGAAAGTGCATCTGGTTAGGCGATTACATATCTCATTGATTCCTTCATTCCATTTCCATGTCTTGGGGATTACATGGAACAGGGCTAGGATCCAATCTTCATTCCCAAAGTATGATCCTCTCTAGTCACCCAATAATAAAGGCTCTTAATGTCCTCTAAGAACCTTAAGTATACATCAGCTTCCTGGTGCTCATATGGCCTAATGAAACGGCTTCTAAACTGGAATTCTTGAACTAGCTGAGGGAGGCATTGGAACTCTTTCTTAATTTCAGGTATAGGGATTTTACTTGGACCTGCTTCATCCTTAGTAGGCATCTTAACAACTGGAGCTATATATTAGAGGCAACAGTGGCAATGTCTTTCTCTAGAGCCTTCCCCTTGAAACCGAAGTAATCTACCTGAGTAGCTGGGGATTTAGTGCTAAGCTCTCCATACCTCTCAATGTCCTCGTACCACCATGTCTCATCATACCACCATGGATATCGCTCACCGGGCATGACCTTGCTGATGGTCTCTCCGGATTTTCCACTTCCACTACAAACAGCCATTACCTGAGCTTTTCTGTAATCCTAATGACCAAATGAACTCATTAATAAGCACTATCACATGCTTTCCTTAAATACAGAGCATACAAAATATCAAAACTTGTTCTGTGTGCCAGAACCATTTGCTCTGATATAAATGTAACACCTTACGTTTACGACCTTATGTTGTGCCAAGTTAAAACATTCGGAAGCGCAATCTAAGGTTACCGGGTTGAAAAACCTGAATTTGAAAATTTCTTTTCCCGCATTACTATTCACCGTAACCTTAAACTTGGCATAACTTTGAAAAATCATAACTAATTCTAGAAAAATCGAAACGAGGTCGTTCCAAGTCTCACTCGAAGCTCTTAACATCATCTATCAAGGAAAAATGACCTCAGGTTCCGCTTTAATCAGAAACACATTCGTTTTCAATTTCGAAAAGTACTGTTCATTTGGTCATTTTTCTATTTTCCAGGATTTTTGCCTAACTTCGGAAAGGCATAACTTCTTACACAAAACTCCGATTGGGACGCTTTACCACTCATTTTAAAGGGAAAAATAAGATCTATTTGCATACCAAATTTCAGGGAAAAAGTCAACCATTTGACCAGGGTTTCGTTGGTCAAAGTTTGGTCAAATCTAGACCATTTTTATCCCTTTTTTCACTAATTTTGACAGCATTTCGTTTTTCACTATAATCATACCATAATCACTTATAAAGCTACTCTATCATTAATATACATTCCAAAGAGTATCATATCATGTATTTATGAACATAGTATGCTTACATGGCTTGAAAGAGAAAAGTTCAAAACCGTATAATACATTACATAATTCATAACTTCTTCAAGCCATGACTATTTTCTTTCCTTTCTCCTTAGCAGTAGTGGCACCTAGGATATCATGTTATAGGAGGGATGAGATTTCATAGAAATCCCAGTAGCATTGAACATACAACCATCAAGTCAATATGCATAAGATGTCATGCTACATGCAATAAGATAACATTTCTAGTCTTTATGCCATGCTATAATCATTCTGTATCCATGTCATCATATCATGGAGCATATAATCATTCTGGTCAAAACTCAATCATGCAAGAGCCAAGGCATACATTGCAAGGAGTTCACATCATCTGTACATAACATTCTCATGGCACATAAACACACATAGCAGATACATCAAATGCAGATCAACAAAATAATTGCAGTTCACGCTACCTCAATTCCTTGCTTAACGTTTCCTCCTTGATCCCTTGCTGGAGATCCTCTTAGGTTTCCAGAAGAGTTGCCTATCAACCATACAGTAAGGGTATGGTAAATTCCATATCCAGTATACCATTCTTGTTAGGATTATAGTTTTGATGATAACAAGTCAGAATATCAGGGTTAAGTATTTTGATCGATCAACTAATCGAACAATCAGTTATCGCTAAGATTTCAGATAAATGATCAAGTGTAAATCAGGTCTATAGTAGTCTTTTTGATCGAAGAACTATTCGATGAATAGTTTATCGATAAAGGGATCGATAATCGCTAGTGTAAAAATCACATAAGAGTATGGAAATTATCGATAAGCTGATCGATAATATCAGGTAAGCAATCGAGTTACTGATAAGAAACCGAGTGCATTTATCGATCAAGTTATCGATAAATCAGTCATCAATAACGACTTCGATAAAAGGTAACACTCTCTACTTGTTCTGCACATTAGTTCAGTTACAAATTTATCGATCATATTTTCGATCATTTGTTTATCGATTACGTACTCGAACTTTATGCTCTAACTCTCTGAATGCAGGAGATCAAATTCACTGATAGATCGATAATTTTATTGATCACAAAATTTCGATTACATGATCGATAATCAATGTTCTTTTTAACTCTTACTCAGTTTTGCTACAGCTAAATTATCGATAACATTATCGATAATTTTAACTTGTTTGCTTAAATAAGTTTTTCACATAACGTGTTCGATAAAGAGTCTGAGAATTGACATATTAGCATTAAGTTATGATGAACTAATTTTCGATCAAGTTATCGATCACTGGATTTTCGATAAAATGATCGATCATTCAATTCCCCGAACTTCATGTTTTCACAAAACGTGATCGATAATCATTTTCCTTACCTTACAGGATCAAACTTCTTTCTTCACTATTATCGATCACTTGTTCGAATAGTTAATGATCGATCAGCTGTTCGATCATTTCAAATAGCATGTGTCTTCCTTTGATTATTTACATAACCATGTTTTATCGATAATATTATCTATCATATATTTATCGATAAGATGTTCGATCATCAATGACTGAAGCTTCATTTTAATAACATCTAAATTATCGATAATCTGTTCGGTCAATTATATGATCGATCACTTGTTCGATCATGCAATGATTTCCTCTTTCTATGAAAATTCTTGGAGCCGATGATCCAACACTTGATCGATAACTTTAGTGATCTATTTCGAAAAGTCTTCATTCCGTTTATCGATAACTTGATCTATCATCAAGTAATCGATCATCTTTTCGATCAAACCAAACCGGAATGACACTCTGTTCTTGTTACTGATAAATGATCTCGTCACAAATCTTGAATGATAAATTAGCCTTCCTTCTGTATTCAAGGTTAAAGCACTCACCACAAAATTCTCACTTGTTCTAAGTTTGAAATATGCAGATTAATGAAAACGAGTGCAACGGCTCTTCAATGGGATTACGTAGACTGCGACCTACAGTGTCAGAAACTCAGACGCATTAATGGCGGAGCTGTTAAAACCAGTGAAACACGCAAACGAAGTCACAACGGCTAGAAGCCTTCCGTCTAACGGCTATTTAACGATATCAACTATAAAAGGCGCGAAGAGGCATTAATGAAGAGAATTGAATACCGGAGCTACCATCTGCTATTATTTAGTTACGCATTCAATACTCTGTTTTTCACTTTACTACTGAGCATCAGTGTTTATCATTGAATTCACTCTGTAAGAGAGCCATTCACTACTTTCATTAAAAACTTGAGAGACACTCAAGAGTGTGGACTCTTGAGAGGGGTTGTATCCTTACGGGAGTAAGGGGGAGTGATTGAGCGATTCAATTACTGTACCGAGGCACCAAGAGCCCTGTCGATCTTGGAAGATAGTGAAATACTCAGAGGTGTTCTGGGGACTGGAAGTAGGTCACGTGGTTGAGACCGAACCAGTATAAATCTTGTGTCTCTTCTCTGCGGTTAAATTTCTCCTTACTCTGACTCTCTGTTTCATTCAATACTTGCACGCATTTAATTCTTAAATTTTTGTAACTCACCCAATTCACCCCCCTCTTGGGTGAGATTGTTTCTAACATTTGGTATCAGAGCAGGTCTCTTCACTAAGGATTTAACAGTCCGAAGAGAGATCAAATGGCAGGATTTGGAGATAGCGTGTTACCGGAAGGATGTTCAACATCTAAACCGCCAGGCTTCAGTGGAGAAAATTATACGTTCTGGAAAATGAGGATGAAAATCTTCATTAAGGCCACAGAGTATGGGTTGTGGGACGTAATAGAACACGGCAACTATGTCCCGATGAACACAGTAGATGGCCAGCAAGTACCCAAGAGTTCCACGGAATTCAACGAGGAAGATAAGAAGCTGGTGACCCTAAATGACAAAGCGATCAACATACTCACGTGTGCGCTTAGTCAAAGGGAATACTTCAGAGTCTCAAGCCTGGAAACCGCGAAGGAAATGTGGGAGGCTCTGGAGATAGCTCATGAAGGAACCACCGGTGTAAAACAGAGTCGAATCAACACTCTCACTACCGAATTCGAATTATTCAGAATGAAGGAAGGAGAGAGTATCCGAGATATGGAAGTCAGATTCTCACATCTCATAAATCACCTCACTGCACTTGGGAAGAAATATAGTCAAGAAGATCAAGTGAGGAAAATTCTGAGCGGTCTCACAAAAGAATGGGAACCGAAAGTAACAGCTATTGAAGAAACCAAAGGAGAATCCATTGGTTCGGTTGCAGCACTATTCGGGAGTCTTGCTGAGTATGAGAGCAAGCAAAAATACAAAAAGGAGATGAACGAGAAAAATCGGAAAGGCATCGCTCTTAAAACTCAAGTGAGCGAGGATGAAAATGAAGATGATCTTGATGATGATGAAATGGGCCTTATAGTCAAAAGGTTCAAGAAATTCTACAAAAACAGAACCGGAAAGAAGTTTCAGCCGAAACGCAAAATTTCCTCGTATCCGAACGAATCAAAGGATCCAATCATTTGCTTCGAGTGTAAAAAGCCAGGACATATCAAGGCGGAATGTCCCCAACTCTCCAGAGCAAAGGATAAAGAAAAGAAGAAAGAAAGATTCAGAAAGAAGAAAGCCTTCGTCACATCAATCTGGGGAGACAGCTCCTCCGATGAAGAAGAAGAAAGTGACGATGAAGAGACAGCTAATATCTGTCTAGTGGCCCAAGAAAACGAGGACTCAGAAACAGACGAGGTAATAATTTCTGAACCATCTTATGATGAATTGCAGTCTGAATACAATGCTTTACACTTAGAATTAGTAAGAATTGCAAAAGAGTTAGTTAATTCTAAGAGAAGGATAAAGTTTTTAGAAGATCAACAATCAAAGGTTAAAGTCAATACTGACTCGACCTTGACTTGTGAAAGTTGTGAAAAGAATGAAAGAAAGATTGAAGATCTAACCAGAACTTTAGAAAAATTCACTAAAGGAAGCGAAATGCTTAAGGTGATTCTAGGAGCTCAACGATGCTCTATGGACAAGACTGGTATAGGATACGATCCAACCCAAGATAAATCGAAAGAAAAGAAAAAGAGTAGTGGTAGATCATATCTTACATATTTTAGAAATTCTGTGCATTCCTCAAATCCTTTTGCACTTTGTTCTCATTGCAACCGTAAAGGCCATTCAACTTCTTCTTGTTACTATAAGAAGAAAGGAGATTACGGAACATTAAAATGGGTGCCCAAAGGTACTTATGCACCAAAAATAACTCATACTAACCAGAAAGGACCCAAGAAGGTATGGGTACCTAAAACATGATTGTAATTTTTGCAGGTATGTCTCAAGGCATCCAGAACAAATAAATGGTATATAGACAGCGGATGTTCCAGACACATGACAGGTGACACTGAGAAGTTTACATCACTCAAACCAAAAGATGGAGGAAAAGTAAGCTTCGGAGGAAACCAATCGGGAAAAATTGCTGGAATCGGAGAAATCGGAAGTAATATAGGCATGAAGGTCGAGGACGTGTACTACGTGGAAGGTCTGTGTCATAATCTCCTCAGCGTCAGTCAGAGTGCGGACAAAAACAACTGGGTAATCTTTGATTCTGAAGAGTGTTTAATCATAAGCAAAGATGACCTACCCTTGAAGAAAGAAGAATTGAATACGAAGCTGAGAGCTCCGAGGGACGGTAACTGTTATACACTTCAATTTGATTCTAAAGCTTCTGAAAATTGTTTTATTAGTAAAAAGGAGGAAAGTTGGATTTGGCACAAGCGTCTTGCACATGTCAACATGAATCAACTTTCAAAATTAATAAAAAGGGATCTAGTTGTTGGTTTACCAAAAATCCAGTATGAACGCGATGATGTTTGTGATGCTTGTCAAAAAGGTAAACAAACAAAATCTTCATTTAAATCAAAGAAGATAGTTTCAACTGAAAGACCTCTCCAAATGATTCACATGGACTTGGTCGGTCCATCTAGAGTAAAAAGTTTCGGGGGAAATCTTTATACTCTTGTAATAGTTGATGACTATTCAAGGTTTACCTGGACTTTGTTTCTTTCCTCTAAAGATGAAACTTTTAATGCTTTCATTGTTTTTGCCAAAAAGGTCCAAAATGAGAAAGGTATATCTATTGTGTCTATCAGGTCAGATCACGGAGGAGAATTTGAAAACAACGAATTTGCAGAATATTGTGAGGAACATGGAATTGACCACAACTTTTCTGCACCAAGGACTCCTCAACAAAACGGAGTAGTTGAACGAAAAAATAGAGTACTCACGGAGATGGCTAGAGCAATGCTAAATGAGAAAAAGGTCTCACAAGTTTTCTGGGCAGAAGCAATGAGCACAGCTTGCTATATCTCAAATAGAGCCTACATCAGAACATTGCTCGGGAAGACTCCATATGAATTGTACAAAGGAAGAAAACCCAATCTGTCACATCTAAGGATCTTTGGAAGCAGATGCTATATCCACAACAACAACAAAGAAAACCTGGGTAAATTCGATCCTAAAGCTGATGAGGGTTTGTTTCTTGGCTACTCTAATCGTAGTAAAGCATATAGAATTTTCAATAAGCGAACCTTCACAATAGAAGAATCAATTCATGTGGTGTTTGCTGAAACTGAAACAATTTCGAAACCTGTAGATGATGATGCTGAAATCGTTCAAAATTTTCAAAAACTAGATTTGAACAAAAACTCGAACAAATTATTTTCAGAAACCGTTTCAGAAAACAGGGATGTTTTAAACGATCCCTCTTTACAAGAAAATCTAGAGCAGCCAAAGGCATGGAGACACAACCGAGATCATCCTCTGGATCAAGTCATCGGTAAAGTCAATGAAGGGGTCAAAACCCGGAGACAAATTGTCAATGAAGTTCTTTTCTCTGCTTTCATATCTCACATTGAGCCCTCTAATATTGACGAAGCACTATCAGATGAATTCTGGATAGTTGCGATGCAGGAAGAACTTAATCAATTTGAGAGAAATCAAGTTTGGGAATTGGTACCCAGACCAGAAGATCATCCGGTCATTGGCACCAAATGGGTATTCAAAAACAAGCTCGATGAATCAGCTCAGATCGTCAGAAACAAAGCCCGATTAGTAGCAAAAGGCTATAATCAAGAAGAGGGAATTGATTATGAAGAAACGTATGCTCCTGTAGCTAGACTGGAAGCCATACGAGTTCTTTTGGCTTTTGCTTGCATCAAAGATTTCAAACTATTTCAAATGGATGTTAAAAGTGCATTTCTGAACGGTTATATATCAGAAGAGGTGTTTATCGAACAACCTCCCGGTTTTGAAAATCCAAATTTTCCAAATCATGTTTACAAACTTAAAAAGGCTTTGTATGGTTTGAAACAAGCGCCCAGAGCCTGGTATGAACGACTTAGCCACTTTCTTATAGAAAAAGGTTTTGAAAGAGGTAAAGTGGATGCCACACTTTTCATTAAAAGAAATAGAAAAGATCTTTTGATTGTTCAAATATATGTAGATGATATTATTTTCGGTGCTACTAACGAAGATCTCTGTCAAGAATTTGCTAAGCTTATGCAGGGAGAATTCGAGATGTCCATGATGGGAGAATTAAATTTCTTTCTGGGATTACAAATCAAACAAAAGAAGAACGGTATATTTATCTCCCAGACGAAATATGTAAAGGAATTGCTGAAGAAATTCGGAATGGAGAATGCTAAAAGTGTAAAGACTCCAATGAGCTCAACCTGTTCGCTTGATATAGACGAAGACGGGAAAGACATAAATCTAACAAGATATAGAGGGATGATCGGTTCCTTACTATACCTTACTGCAAGTAGACCAGATATTCAGTTCAGTGTTGGAATGTGTGCGAGATATCAGTCAGCTCCAAAGGAGTCGCATGAAGAAGCCGTGAAACGGATACTCAGATATCTTGTAGGAACTCAAAATTTAGGAATCTGGTATCCAAAAGGAGGAACCGAATATTTAATGGGATATTCTGACGCCGATCACGGTGGATATAAAACAGACAGGAAAAGCACCAGTGGACAATGCCAATTCTTCGGAGGATGTCTTGTCTCATGGTCAAGCAAAAAGCAAAACACCGTGGCAATCTCCTCTACTGAATCAGAATATGTAGCCACTGCCTGCTGTTGTGCTCAGATCTTATGGCTAAAACAACAAATACAAGATCTAGGAATCAATATACGTGAGATTCCAATCTTATGTGATAATACGAGCACGATAAGTCTGTCCAAGAATCCAGTTCATCATGCTCGAACCAAACACATTGATGTTCGACATCACTTTATTCGTGATCATGTTCAAAAGAAAGATGTAAAAGTTGAATTCATCCCCACTGAATATCAGATAGCCGACATCTTCACAAAACCACTAGACCAACAGAAGTTCAGCTATTTCAGAGGAGAATTGGGAATGGTAAATCCCAATGAATTGTAAGAAATTTCATACTATCTCTTAAGATTAAATGTTTAAATTTATTGTTTTGATGATAAGATAACTAACTTAAGCATCGGAGTATGTAGAAATTTGTTTTGCAGGAAGCTCTGTTTCGATGAAGAAAAACAGAGGTAAACAGAGTATGAGATTATCGATCAATTGATCGATAATCATGAAGGCAAGTGGGAGATAATTTATCGAACAACTGATCGATAAATTCACTTTGTAAAGAAAGGGAATTGCTCCAACACTACAATTATCGATAACGTGATCGATAAAATAAATATCGATCAGAACATCGATCAAGAGCCTCAAGGTTCCGAGACTCGTCTGTCAAATTTGGTAAGCATTGATCGATAAGCTGACCGATAAGCTTAATTATCGAACAAATATTCGATAAATTACATCAGGTACGCATTTCTTTTTACTTACTTTATCGATAATATGTTCGATAAATGCTTGATCGATAACTTAATCGATAAAACTGATCTTTGTTCAAGTGTCTTCTTCATAATTATCGAACACGTGATCGATCAAGTGTTGATCGATAACTTAATCGATAATTTCAAGAACTATAACGGTACTGTACTGAATTTCATCCGTCAGTTTTCCGAACCCTAGCTCGAACATTTCCCGTCCCCTGTTCTTCGCAACGGTCGAAAATCACTCCTATCTTAAATTCTTCCACCGTTACACCGATCGAATCGTTCTCTACCACATTCCCAACCTTCACCCACTTCAAACTCACCGTTTAATCTGTCAAAAACTCGCTCAGCACCTCCGAAATGGCTCGGGTGAAGCAACCGAATGTGGAAAAGGGAGAAGCACCGGAGAAACAGCCTCAATCGAGTGACACCACCGCTTCGGGTACTCGAAAGCGATACAGACCGAAGGTGAGAGAGGAATCAACGAAGAAGAGAACTACTCTGAAAATCCGGGAAAGTCGGACCGAAGAACAACCGGCCTCTCTCAGAAAGTCTCCCCGGTCCAAATCAAAGCTACCGATTGTAACTGAGGAATCGGAGACCGAGTCGGATGATGGAGTCTCAGTTCAGAAAGCTGTGGAATCAGCCTTGAATATCTCTGTCCCCAAGCAACCGAGAAAGAAGAAACAGAGGGCAAGTGAAGGAGTCGCTCGGGAAATTCCTTCTGAAGGTATACCCACTGAATTTTCTGAGTTATTATCTGGCAATCTCGATATTGAGGTTAATATAACAAAGTATAAGGCCGATTTTGCCAATAGAAAATTCTGTCCTGTGGTATCTGTTGATTTAGAGGGTCTGAGGAAAAATAAACAGATTGAGCTTGATTTAAGTGACCCACTGCAGCATTATTCAAATTGGTTAATTATTGGTGGTGAATACTGTCCCGAAGTGGTTAAAAGATTCTACTGTAATATGGAATCAGTAGAAAAATATGATGATAAAGACAATCTCATAGAAAATTGTCTGAAAGTTACACTGAGAGGCAGAGCTTTTGAAATAACCAGTGCCAAAATAAATGAGTTGCTAGGAACTCAAGATTTTGTGCGAGGTGGTGACATGAATGAGGTAAAGGCTTACAGAATCTTAATGCAGAACAGTGATTATCCCGGTGAGCTGAATTTCCCACCTAAGCAGATGTGTGACTTCTATAGGATCATCCATTACATCTATTCTAGATGCATGGTAAACAAATCCGGTAGCTTCTCACATCTCACTCAGGATGATTATCTTCTACTAGCCCGGATTATTAGTGGGGAAAAGATTAATATTGGGGATCTTATTTACTCTGAGATGAAGGACTTTGTTCTTAATAAGTCCAGATCAACCCCAATCCCCTATCCTCAGTTGGCCACTTATTTCCTTCAGGCACATAACATTGCTCCATTTGAGCCTGGGGAACTCAAGACCAAGGTTCCTAGTTTTGGCCTCACTCAGCTCCACAAAATGAGGATCTCTGTTCCCTTTACACCATCACAGAAAGTATCTCAGAAGGATAAGGGAAAGCAACCAGTTGCTAGTGCCTCTCGGACCCAGGATGAAGCCGAATCCACTGCTGCTCCATCTCATACCCCTGGTCCATCTTTTATGGAGAGGTCCCTCAGGGAAATGTTTCAGGCTGAGCTTCGTGCATTTGAGACCAGAGTCTACACTACTGCCAGAGACTATGGGGAAGTTTCTGACCGGAAGTTTGATGGCATCTCTAAGATTCTGGATCTTCACCAACAAGCCATGGTAGTTTTGGAAAAGGAAGTCACTGAGAGGTTTAATTCAGTGGACAAGGAACTCCAAGAGCTTAAAGGCTTAGTTACCTCTCTCTGCCACCACTTCACTCCACCTAGCACCAGCTTCAGCTATGAGGATCTCCTTTTCCATCCTCCCTCTCCACCACACCCTGAGCCTGCACCTTCTTCCTCTCCTTTACCTACTTCTCCTATTTCCACCACTCCTCCTTCTGTTCCATCTACTTCTACTTCAGTCCCTACTACTCTTGCTCTTATCACTGTACCTCACCCTGTTCCCTCCTTTCATTTTCCATCTATTTCTCCACTTCTTCCCCTTCCTCCTCTCCCTATTTCCCTGACCATTCCCTCGGCTCCTACCCCTTCTGATGCTGACAAAAAGGGGGAGAAGAAAACTGATGATACTTCGTAGATTATATGGCTTTATGAGTTGCTTTTTATGGCTTTTTGGTTCCATGTCATGACGTTATATTATCTCTTTTGTGATTTTCTTTTGTGTATCTGGATAGTGCTTTTATCGATAATATGTTCTTGATATTTATCTGCCTTTTTATGCTTTTTAAGAATATGAAACTGTTTGATGTTCTCTCTGATAAATGACTCTTAACCTGTGTTTTGTCATCATCAAAAAGGGGGAGAATGTTAGGATTATAGTTTTGATGATAACAAGTCAGAATATCAGGGTTAAGTATTTTGATCGATCAACTAATCGAACAATCAGTTATCGCTAAGATTTCAGATAAATGATCAAGTGTAAATCAGGTCTATAGTAGTCTTTTTGATCGAAGAACTATTCGATGAATAGTTTATCGATAAAGGGATCGATAATCGCTAGTGTAAAAATCACATAAGAGTATGGAAATTATCGATAAGCTGATCGATAATATCAGGTAAGCAATCGAGTTACTGATAAGAAACCGAGTGCATTTATCGATCAAGTTATCGATAAATCAGTCATCAATAACGACTTCGATAAAAGGTAACACTCTCTACTTGTTCTGCACATTAGTTCAGTTACAAATTTATCGATCATATTTTCGATCATTTGTTTATCGATTACGTACTCGAACTTTATGCTCTAACTCTCTGAATGCAGGAGATCAAATTCACTGATAGATCGATAATTTTATTGATCACAAAATTTTCGATTACATGATCGATAATCAATGTTCTTTTTAACTCTTACTCAGTTTTGCTACAGCTAAATTATCGATAACATTATCGATAATTTTAACTTGTTTGCTTAAATAAGTTTTTCACATAACGTGTTCGATAAAGAGTCTGAGAATTGACATATTAGCATTAAGTTATGATGAACTAATTTTCGATCAAGTTATCGATCACTGGATTTTCGATAAAATGATCGATCATTCAATTCCCCGAACTTCATGTTTTCACAAAACGTGATCGATAATCATTTTCCTTACCTTACAGGATCAAACTTCTTTCTTCACTATTATCGATCACTTGTTCGAATAGTTAATGATCGATCAGCTGTTCGATCATTTCAAATAGCATGTGTCTTCCTTTGATTATTTACATAACCATGTTTTATCGATAATATTATCTATCATATATTTATCGATAAGATGTTCGATCATCAATGACTGAAGCTTCATTTTAATAACATCTAAATTATCGATAATCTGTTCGGTCAATTATATGATCGATCACTTGTTCGATCATGCAATGATTTCCTCTTTCTATGAAAATTCTTGGAGCCGATGATCCAACACTTGATCGATAACTTTAGTGATCTATTTCGAAAAGTCTTCATTCCGTTTATCGATAACTTGATCTATCATCAAGTAATCGATCATCTTTTCGATCAAACCAAACCGGAATGACACTCTGTTCTTGTTACTGATAAATGATCTCGTCACAAATCTTGAATGATAAATTAGCCTTCCTTCTGTATTCAAGGTTAAAGCACTCACCACAAAATTCTCACTTGTTCTAAGTTTGAAATATGCAGATTAATGAAAACGAGTGCAACGGCTCTTCAATGGGATTACGTAGACTGCGACCTACAGTGTCAGAAACTCAGACGCATTAATGGCGGAGCTGTTAAAACCAGTGAAACACGCAAACGAAGTCACAACGGCTAGAAGCCTTCCGTCTAACGGCTATTTAACGATATCAACTATAAAAGGCGCGAAGAGGCATTAATGAAGAGAATTGAATACCGGAGCTACCATCTGCTATTATTTAGTTACGCATTCAATACTCTGTTTTTCACTTTACTACTGAGCATCAGTGTTTATCATTGAATTCACTCTGTAAGAGAGCCATTCACTACTTTCATTAAAAACTTGAGAGACACTCAAGAGTGTGGACTCTTGAGAGGGGTTGTATCCTTACGGGAGTAAGGGGGAGTGATTGAGCGATTCAATTACTGTACCGAGGCACCAAGAGCCCTGTCGATCTTGGAAGATAGTGAAATACTCAGAGGTGTTCTGGGGACTGGAAGTAGGTCACGTGGTTGAGACCGAACCAGTATAAATCTTGTGTCTCTTCTCTGCGGTTAAATTTCTCCTTACTCTGACTCTCTGTTTCATTCAATACTTGCACGCATTTAATTCTTAAATTTTTGTAACTCACCCAATTCACCCCCCTCTTGGGTGAGATTGTTTCTAACAATTCTTTCTCAATATAATGCTACCCTTGTGTCCTTCAATTATAATTTCTGTATACCTTTGACCTTGGTTTGACCAAGCCTTAACCCTCAATTAAGGTCTTGGAATTCTTCCTTAATCCATGATTAATCATGCTTTCTTGGTTAATCACTAACCCTTAGTCCTTAATCCAATACTTAATTAAGGTCCTCAAGTCACATAGTCATAATCCTTTAAGATTAAATCACTAATCCCTTTTTGGATTAACCATTAATCATTCTCTAATCAACATGATTAACCATTATTCATTCCTTAATCAATATGATTAATCATTTTCTAATCAATATGATTAATCATTAATCATTCTCTAGTCAATATGATTAACCTTTAATCATTCCTTAATCATCATGATTAATCATTAGTCATTCTCTAATCAATATGATTAACCATAATTAATCATCCTTCAATTATCATAACTAATCACTAATTAATTAGGGTAGCTAACCTTAATCACTTACTAATCCTTAATCAAATATCATGATTAATCTTAGCTATCACTAAACCATAATTAACCAAGGCAATTATTCCTAATCTTCCTCAAATAAATAATCAACTAGAAGTAATTAACACTTAGGGAGATAAACATACCTTAATTAGCGCTTAATCGGCGATTAGAGGTGATTAAGCTTGCTGTCTCTCTTTCTCTCTCTTCTTTCTTCCTTTCTCTCTCCTAGAACTCAAGAACACAAAATTCTCTCCCAACAAACACCTCTTGGCCGAATTCTTCATGAAAGGGGGGGGTATTTATAGGCCTTGATATTTCAAAATGCCGAAAATGCCCTTCGGGAAAAAGATGCGATCTCGGCCGTTCATTTTTTTCTACTTTACACGTGGACAAATCTTAGGGCACTCACCATAAGAAAGTGACACATGTAGGGACACCTAATCACCATGTGATTTTCATGTGGAAAATAAATATTATTTTATTATTTTGTCTCTTATTTCCCTTTATGCCCTTGAACAATGTGGAAAATTCCAACTTTGTCCTCTCCTTCTAATTTTGGCCGAATTATTGCTCTTAATATTGGAAAAAATATGACTCATCCAATAATCAGTGCAATCCACTGGTTATTTGTGTATTTCCGGCCCGATTTTCCAACAATCCTGTCCAATTTACTGTCACAAAATTCCGATTTCAACACCTCATTAAATTCCCCTCATTCCAAGGGTAATCCATGATTTTTCTCAAGTTCTATCTCCCTCTATAATTTTCTAAATTTTATTCTGTCAAAAATCACTATTCTACCGATAATAATTCGGTAGTAAATATTCTTTAAGCTAACCTCTGTACATCCAAAGGTGGGAAATAATTTTATAAATTAGGATAATATGTCACATAATTTATCCATATTTTTCCTTGAATTTTTGAGGCCTCTATATATTTTAAATAATGGAAATTGGCTAATTTTCCTTAATTAACCAAAAATTCCAATAATTACAAATAATTTCCTGATAAATTATTTTTAATCTCATATTCATCTTCTAAGCCTCAAACATTATTCTGTACCCTCCTTTCTATTTTTCATAATTTTCTGGGAATTTTTCAGAAAATTTGGACATTATTTCCAATACTGCCCTTTCTTAACTGATCTTTTCAGAAATGACCGTTATGTCCCTATCCTGATTTTTCCTCATAGTTTGGATCCTCTATCGGTCTACTATACCGTTTGGCCTTAGTCAGTCACAAATCATTCATTAGTTAGAATAAAATTATCAGGGTGTGACAAGGCTTCCTTCCTTTATATAGCTCATGTCACACCTTACTATTATATTGACTTAGGTTCCTTTCAAAACCATTTTAGACCACTTTGGATGGTCTTGGGCTCACTTTTTACCACAAAAACGCTAAATTTCGGGTTTTTACTGTTCATCATGTAAAAATCCAGTTTTTCTGGCCCAACTTCAAAAATTCATAACTTATTCCACAAAAATCCAATTGGGGTGGTTCAAAATTCTACTTAAAGATATTTAAGTCCTCTTTCAAGAAAAAATAATATCGTTGTCCAATTCCTTATTAAAAACTGTCAGGTTTTTGAGAAATGCAACATTATCCATTTGCCAAAAACCCTTTTTCCCAGATTCTGACCTTTAACTTTGAAAAATCATTATAAATCGTATACTAGGCCATTTTTAACATATTAGATATCAAATTGAATCTAAGGACGTTATCTTTCATCATGCCAAGTTTTGTGACTAAACGCGTTCGGGAGCATAATCAAAAAGTCATGTGAACTAGACAGTGTCAGTGTGCTTACAGCACTATTAGTATAATATGTACATAACCAAAATGAGTTCACGAATTTTTGTGGCTAAACCCCACAAATTAGCCTTTCCTTTGGAGGATTCAGGCCCTAAAATTTTAGGTTGCATTTGGGGAATGAGATTTCATTGAAATCCCAATAGCAAATTAACCAACTATAGCACCAACAAGTATCATCAACATGCACAATTATATTAACTACTATTGGTGAACTAGCATGCTTATCATTTGGCAAACTCAAACATGCAAAGGCCAAAGCAAGAAAGTGCAAAGAGCAGCGACATTATAGTCAAGAAAGTCCAACCACATAATAGCAATTAATCATGCAATAATTAATAATGCTAAGTTAGTATTAGTAGCTAGGTTTAACTTGCTACCTTACTCCAAAAGCTTTAGCTTTCTTTCCTTCTCCTCTTTTCCTTCACAAATATCAAAACCTAACAATGAAATCCATCAAAAGGGCAACAAGAATCATTAACCAACCAAAAAAAAGCAAGAACATAAATAAAAAATGATTCTTGATCCATAAAGCTCCCTCCTTTATTCACCATTTTTGGACTTGTTTCTCTTTAACCTTAAAAATCACTTCTTGACTTATTCCTATATGGTTTTTCATGTAGATTCTAAATATGTGCTTAGATCTAGAAAAATAAAATTGCTTCTTTCAGCTACCCTTTGATCGAACCACTAGAGGACTTGAACCAAAAATCACAACTTTGCTTTAAAGCTTCCAACACTTGTTCCTTTTAGTTTACCCTACAGCATTTCTTATTTTAAGCATCATGGAAGCCTTAAAACATTGAAAAAATCATCTTAGAGTTCATTCAATAGCTTGGCTAAAAAGAATACTCAAAGAAGCAACCATGAAAAATGCTTTAAAACAACCTATAATCACTTGCAAACACTACGAACTAGCTTGTGTTGTTGTGTCTTAACAAGTGTGATGAACAAAACTCCCTTCCCCTCTAAATAATCAGTTCGGCCAGCATTAAAAGAGAGAGGAGACATATTTTTCAACCATAAAAGAGAAAGAAAACAAGGCAAGAACACATCTAGAGCCAAGAACTCACCTTGAACCTTGATTGTATGACCAAAGATGCAAGCTTTCTCTTGTTTTTCTCTCAAAGCTGTCTCTTTTCTCTCCCTTTCCTCCTTGGCCGAACCAACATCTGAAAATAGGGGGAGGATGAGCTTGTTTAATGGTTCAAAATATCTCAACCACCATCTTTAATGAGAGTCCAAGTGTCATTGCCCCCCTTAATCTTGATTTCTCTTTCTTAATTAACAAAAATCCAAAAGAATTTAATTACCAAAGTCAAAATCCACTCCATTTGAGGAGTGACACTTGGCAATTTCAAATCCTCTCCATCAAGAGCTTGACACATGGCTCAATATGATCCCTTTGATTTGCAAGACACTGATCTTGCTTTATCAGTGTACTTTGGCTCTGAGTTTAACTTCTTTTCTATAATTACAGTAGCTTGGCCTCTGTAATTATTTTCTGTCAAATCCTTAATTTAATCTCCTCATTTTTATCTTTCCAAATTGCCTTCTTTGCCTCAAAATTAATTTCCTAATAATTAATTAAAAAGGAAAATTAATTTCCTTCTCTTTAGGGATTTTTCCACTTTTCACAATTATTTGGAAAAATCTTGGATACTTGAGGGTCTTCATTTAATTCCATAATTTCTTATAATTCCTTGGGGTCTCATAGGAATTTTCTTGGAATTTTATTCTCCTTAAAAATATTTATTTGGAATTTTCCAAATAAAATCCCTTAATTAGCCTAAATCACTCTTAAATTCTCTTATAAATTATATAAGGGTAATTTGGTCATAAAACCAACTTTATAATTTCATATAACTCTCAAAGGATATTATCCTCATTTTTCCTTAATTTTCCAAGGCTTGAAAATATTTTTCCTTATTTAAATTTGACCAATTTTCCTTAATTAGTCAAACTTCTATGGTTGGCTTGGAAAATTTACTAGAATTATTTTCCACCAAAATTCTCCTTATTATTTTTAATCCTCAATAATTTGAGAATATTTCTTATTTCTAATTATCATAATGCCGGATGTGACAGCTCATATAGAGTTTTCCCAAGAAGTGTTACGGAGTTTTCCCGAGCAGTGTTCTGATGTAAGCTCTAATAGAAATGTAACAGGGCGTGCTCATTACTTCAGTCTAGAACACTTGTGAAATCCCTTTCTCATTCAGCATTGCTCTTGCCATTTCTGTGAGCACTCTATTCTCTCTTTCTACAAGTCTATTTTGTTGAGGAGTTCTTGGTGTTAAGGAGTTATGATCAATCCCATGCTCATCACAATAGTCTTCAAATTCATTGTTCTCGAATTCTCCTCCATGATTAGTCCTAATTGACATAATAGAAATACCTTTCTCATTTTAAATGTTTTTGAAAAAAATGATGAACGCATTAAATGTCTCATCTTTAGAGTAAAGAAACAAAGTCCGGGTGAATCTCGAATAGTCATTAACTATCACAGGAGTATACAAGTTTCCTCTGAAACTTTTGACTCTTGACGGACCAACCAAATCCATATGAAGCATTTGGAGTGGTCTTTTGGTTGAGACTTGTCACACCTTACTTATATAGTATCTTAGTATTCATTTAGAACCATTCCAGACCATGTTGGATGGTCTTACACTTAAAAATTTCAAGTTGGACGTTAATTTTCGGAAAATTACTGTTCATTGTCTAGTTTTCATATTACAAGTCCAACTTTGAAAACTCATAACTAATTCTAGAAAAATTGTATGGAGGTGTTCCAAAATTCTACAGAAAGCTCTTTCAATGCTCTTTAAGGGAAAAATATTCAACTGAACTCACCCTCACTGAAAATGTACAGTTTATTGGATTAAGATTACTATTTGTTTGGTAAAATCTGGACTTTCCAGATTCTCCGTCTTAACTTTGAAAATTCATATCTCTTCGTATACACATCCAAATGAGGTGATTCACTACTCATTTTAAAGCTTGGGATGTGCACTATAAGCATACCAAATTTTGTAGCTTAACTCATTCATATGATAGGTCAAACTGAAGCTTGAAACTAACTGCTCCATGACCTACGTTTTATCCCTTAACATCTCTTTACTTTAATTCTTTTTATTTCTTTGGCATACCTAACATGGGCTTACTTTTTCCCATTCATGCTCATATATTCCTATACATGCCATAAGCTTTATAATTAAATACATGACATTCACAACATAATTATAACATAGGAGAATTATACATTGAATATTAGTATCAATCATTAGCATCGATAATTCTCCACTTCTTCTCCTTGCTTCTCATGCCATTAGTGCCCATCATTGATTGACCTAAATGGTTGGTTATGAAGGGGTGAGATTTAGGAGAATCTCAGTAGCAAACATTACCACATACATGCACAAGATGGATGCTAGTGTATGGTATGT
This sequence comes from Neltuma alba, assembly GCF_004799145.2. Taxonomy (NCBI): domain Eukaryota; kingdom Viridiplantae; phylum Streptophyta; class Magnoliopsida; order Fabales; family Fabaceae; genus Neltuma; species Neltuma alba. The sequence continues at coordinate 65,030 of NW_021635395.1, forward strand.
AGTTTTTCATAAACTTAAGTTAACTAGTGACATGCCATCATGCTTTATGCTTGGTATAAAAATGCATGGCCATGGGAACATATTAAAAAAGCATTTCTAGCAACAATCATCATGTCACAACATCATTCAAACAACAAATACAAACCAACACATGAGCATACCATGTCAAGCACATAAAGGGTAAGTTCACTACCTTGCACCTCAAGCTTTCCTCTTACTTTTCTGTTGACTCCTTTGACTTTCCAACCATGTAGGCATTCGGTCAACATCACCAAACATCCTCTTAGATGTTCCAAAGGTCCTAAATATAATCATAATGATCACACAATCCATTAGGACCATTAGATTACATAAAGTTCAAGACTAGCTTTCTTGAACCTCAACCCTTTCTCTTAGTCTTAGGGTTTTCTTTCTAAATTTTCTAATATAAATCTTATCATTTCCCATCTTTAAGATCTATTTATTGTCAATTAGGACCACTTTAGATGGCCTTAGATTCAAGAATACCAAATCTGGAAATTTTGGTTTGCGGGTACTGTTCACGCAAAAACTCCAGAATTTTTGCTCAACTTTGAAAATTCATAATTAAATCTAAAAAAATCCAAATTGAGTGCTTCCAAGTCTCACTGAAAGCTCCTTAAGTTAAATTTAAAGTAAAAATATTTTTAGGAACCAATTCTATGCTAAACAATACCAAAATTGTACGGAACTCAAAACTCTTCCAAAAGTTCAACACTGTTTCCAGATTTCAAACCCTAACTTTGAAAAATCACCATAAATCGTACACATATCCAAATGAATTGTTCTACCCATGGCGTTAAAGCTCACAGTGTGTACTTTAAGCATGCCAAATTTTAGAACCAGATATGAACAGTAACTAATTCAAAATAGACATCAAATCAGCATGTAATTCTTCCAATTTTCACATAGATCCACTTGGATCTACCATACTTTGAGGTGTTCTAGCAAGATCTAACAACCAAAATCCCTTCCCCACTCATCAACCATTTTGACCAGCCATCAAAAGGAGAGAAGACAGATTTTTTAACCTTAAAAAAGAAGGAAAACAAGACAAGAACACATCTAGAACCAAGATCTCACCTTGAATCCTTGATTGATGACCAAAGTTGATAGCTTTCCTTGGTTCTCCTTCCAAAACCCTCTCTTTTCCTCTGCTCTTTGCCTTGGATGAAATTTCCATCTGATTTAGGGGAGAGATGAGCTCCTTAGTGCTCTCAAAATATCTCATCTACCACATTTAATGAAAGTCCAAGTGTCAAATGCCTAAGCCTTCTTGAAACCTCTCTCTTAATTAATTTAATTCATAATATAATTACATTCCAAAGTCAAGATCCTCTCCATTGGTAGCTTGACACTTGGAAAGCTTTAATTACCATCCATTAAAGGCTTGACAAGTGGCGACTTGTGGGCCAAGTAAAGTGCAAGACTCTGATTAACACTTTATCGGTGCACTTTTACTCTAGGTTTAACTTCTTTTCTATAATTACAGTGTTCTGGCCTCTGTAATTATTTTCTGTTAGATCCATAAATTCCCTTTAATTCTAGAGAGTATCTATGAATTTTCTTAGGCCATAACACTTCCTCTAAGCCTTGTATAAAAATCATTTACTAAAATACCCTTTTATCGGTATAATCGGCTTTTTAATTTATTAAAGCCATTCTACTAGCTTCTTGGTTGCGGGACTAATTTTATAAATTAGTACAACCTTTCAACCAATTAATCCTCATTTTGACATACATTTTTGAGGTCTCTTGCTATTTTAAATAATTATCTCAAACAGTGTACTTTTTACTGGCCATAACCTCATAAATGCCATTTAAGCTATCTCAGGGGTATTTTCATCTTTTCTCTTCATAGAAGAGTCTTAGAATATTATTTTCCATTTTCTAGGATTTTCTTGAAATTTTCTGTACACTCTTTCATTTTTGCCCTTGCTGGTCATAACTTTTTGAATTTACAGTTTAGTCCCTGCTTGGACTTAACTTCATATAATCCTCTCTTTGAGGCTTCTAACTTAACCTTTGGCCTATATCCAGTCTCTTTTCTCTCTCTAGGCCTTCGAGACTTTACTGGAGTCTCTGACCTTGATTATACTGAAGCCCCTGAAAAACTTTTACTTTGCAGTTTAGTCCCTGAAACTGCTTTGACTTCCTTTCTCATTTTTGGGACTTCTGCTCAAAACGGGTCTGGTAGCCTATCCAATTCAGGCTACTTTTGATGCTTCTAGGCCCAAAAGTCTGGATGTTACAAGACTATCTTCTTTACTTTAAACGAGGATTTTGTTTGTTTACCCTTCTGACAAGCATCACAAATAATATCATGTTCATATTGAATTTTAGGTAAACCAATAACTAAGTCCCTTTTTATTAATTTTGAAAGTTGATTCATGTTAACATGTGCAAGACGTTTATGCCAAAGCCAACATTCCTCCTTTTTAGTAATAAAATAGTTTTCAGAAAAATGTGAATCAATTTGAATAGTATAACAATTACCGTCCCTTGGAGCTCTCAATTTTACATTCAATTCTTTCTTCTTTAGTGGCAAGTCATCTTTGCTTATGACTAGGCATTCCTCTGAATCAAAGATCACCCAGTTGTTTTTGTCGGTACTCTAACTGACACTGAGCAAGTTGTGACATAAACCTTCTACATAGTAAACATCTTCAACCTTCATCCCTTTGTCACTTCCTATTTCTCCGATTCTAGTAATTATTCCAGATTGATTGCCACCGAAGCTCACTTTGCCTCCTTCTCTTGGTTTGATTAATGTGAACTTCTCGGTATCACCCGTCATATGTCTAGAGCATCCACTGTCGATGTACTATTTGTTGGTTTTAAATGCTTTGATACATACTTGCAACAACACAATCATGTTTTAGGTACCCATACCTTCTTGGATCCTTTTTGGTTATGGATTGTCCTAGGCACATAAGTAAATTTGGGCACCCATTTTAATGTCCCATAGGTTCCTTTCTTCTTGTGATGACAAGAAGAGGTTGTATGACCTTTACGGTTGCAATAAGAACATAATGCAAAAGGATTAGAGGAATGAACAGATTTCTAAAAAAGGTAAGATACGACCGACCACCACTTTTCTTCTTTCCTTTCCTCTTATCTTGAGTAGGATTATATCCTATTCTTGATTTATCCATTGAGTATCATTGGGCTCCCAAAATTACTTTGAGCATTTCACTACCCCTAGTGAATTCTTCCAATGTTTTTATAAGCTCCTCGACTTTCTTTTTATTCTGCTTACATTCTGTGCATACTGGAGGTGTGGTGTCTGTTTGCTTTGCTTGCTGTTCCTCCAGAAGCTTTATCTTCTTCTTGGAGCTTACCAACTTCTTTGGAATGCTTACTAATTCTGAATGTAATGCATTGTATTCAGATTGTAATTCATCATAATAGGGTTTAGAAGTGATTACCTCATCTGTCTTTGAATCTTTATCTTCTTGAGCCACGAGACAGATGTTCGCTGTTTCTTCATCGTCGCTCTCTTCTTCCTCTAAGGAACTGTCTCCCCAGATTGACATCACAAAGATCTTCTTCTTTCTGAACTTTTCTTTCTTCTTGACCTTATCCTTTATCTTAGATAGCTGAGGACACTCTGCTTTGATATGTCTTGGCTTTTTGCATTCAAAGCAAATGATTGGATCATTAGGCTCGTTTTGAGATGTGGAGGCTTTACGTTTTGATTGAAATCTCCTTCCAGCTTTGTTTCTATAGAATTTCTTGAACCTTCTGACTATAAGACCCATTTCATCATCTTCCAAGTCCTCTTCTTCGTCATCTTCACTTTCTTGAGTTCTGAGAGCGATGGCTTTGTGATTTTTCTCGTTCATCTCATTTTTGTATTTCTGCTTGCTCTCATACTCTGTTAGACTCCTAAATAGTGCTGCGACAAAGCCAATTGATTCTCCTTTCATTTCTTTAATGGCTATTGCTTTTGGCTCCCATTCCTTCGTGAGATCGCTTAAGATTTTCCTCACTTGATCTTCTTGACTATACTTCTTTTCGAGTGTAGTGAGGTGATTTATGAGGTGTGAGAATCTAACTTCCATGTCTCAAATGCTCTCTCTATCCTTCATTCTGAACAATTCGAATTTTGTAGTGAGAGTATTGATTCTGCTCTGTTTTAGCCGGTTGTTCCCTCATGAGCAATATGCAGTGCCTCCCATATTTCTTTTGTAGTTTCCAAATTGGAAACTTAGAAATATTCTTTTTAGCTAAATGCACAAGTCAGTATGTTGATAGCTTTATCATTTAATGTCACTAGCCTCTTGTCTTCTTCATTGAACTCCCTCAAACTCTTACGAACTTGTTGACTGTCTGTGGTTTTTATTAGAATGTAGTTGCCATGTTTGATCACGTCCCATAAACCATACTCAATAGGTTTGATGAAGATCTTCATCCTCATCTTCTAGAAGGTGTAGTTTTCTCCGTTGAAGCCAGGTGGCTTTGATATTAAACATCTTTCGAGTAGCACACTATCTCTGAAGCCTGCCATGGATCTCTCTGCAGACTATTAAGTCTTTACTAAAGAGACCTGCTCTGATATCAAATGTTAGTGGCAGTCTCACCCAAGAAGGGGTGAATTGGGTGAGTTATAAAATTTAAACGTATTGAAAATAGTGAGATAAATAAAAACAGAGAGCGTTGAGTTAGAAAGATTTCACCGTAGAGCGAAGACACAGGATTTATACTAGTTTAGTCTTAACCACTTGACCTACATCCAATCCTCAGAACACCTCTGAGATTTCCACTATGATCTAAGATTAAACAAGCTCTTGGCGCCTCAACATAGTGATTGATTTTCTCAATCACTCCCCCTTACTACCCGTAAGGTTACAATCACTCTCAAGAGTCCACACTCTTAAGTTACCCTTTAAAAGTGAGATAGGTATATTAATCTCTCTCACAAAGTAAATAAGTATGAAACACTGAAGCTCAGTAACGAAGAAAACAGAGTATTGAATGCAATAGTAAAACTTTTAACAGAAGGTAGCTCATGTATTCAATGACTTATTCAATGCTCTTTGTGCTTTTTATAGTTGGAAAGGTTTAATTGACCATTAGACTGAAGAGCTTCGAGCCATTGGAAGTTCAGTTGCGTGTTTTCCTAGTTGCAATGATATTCGCCATTAATGTTGTGACACGGTCAGTTAAGGGCTATTACATATCTGTTGAGCTTTGTATTCTGTAACAATACCTGAAACTAATAAGTTTTTCCTTTAGAATGAAACTCATGAAGATAACTGATCAAGTGATAATAATAAACATTCATATGGCAGTTGGAAAGGGAATCAATCAATCACCGGATGCATTAAACATGAACTAGACATCTTTGATCGAAGTCATGATCGATAACTGGTTGATCGATCAAGTTATCGATTAATCAAAGTGAAAGAATTTAAAATAGAAAAGTATATTTATCGATCAAGTTATGGATTAACCGTTGATTGAAGAAGTAATCGATAAACAATGAGAAATGAATATAGTGACTTCAAATGAGATATTTCAAGATTAAAGCTTTTAAATTCTCCCATGCCTTTGAATCCCTTCAAAGAGAATTATGTATTAAAGGAAGGCTCAGAAAAGCTTAAAGATAAAAATATGAGAGATTTTGATATCATCGTGAAAAGCTTGTTATGAAATGAACTTGTACATTGATCAAATAAGTGATCGAAAAATGTTTGATTGATCATGTTATCAATAAAGCTAAGTATGAGTGTAATGGTTTTCCAAAGACTATTAATTGAATACTTTATCGATAAATGAATGATAGAAAAATTGATGGATAAAAAGTCAAGAAAAGTATTTTACGATGAAAACACATATTGTATAATGTTCAAGTAGTTAATCAATTAAGGATTGATCGATCAAGTGATTGATAAAATATTGTTTGAAAAACTTAGTTAAAAAATCAGGGATAAAGCTTGATCGATCATATTATGTGAAAACAAAATATTCAAAAGTTTGGATGATCAATCATTTCACTAATAATTAAATGATCGATCAGGCGATCGAAAACATAACTTAAAATAGTAGGTACAGTGAGATAGTGATGATCGATCATTTGATCTATAAATCACTGATCGATCAAGTGATCGATTAAGGAACCAAACAACAACCTTAAACAAAAATATATAGATAATCCAGTGAGTTATTAAGTAATGTTCGATCAGGTTATCGATGAATCTCTGATCGATAAATGGTGAATGGAACAAAATACATTGTTAGTAGAAAACCTTACCATTTATATGTGTTTTCTTTGATGACTCATTTATCAATCATGTGATTGATAAACTCTTATCAGAATTAAGTCTCTTTATCTATCAATTGTTCGATCATCTAACTATCGATCAAGTGATTGATAATTTTCTGCAAACTTCTATACCAAACAGTGTTAACAATGATCAATCAATTGATCGATCAACAAATAAAATTTGAATTATCTATCAATTTATTGATCAAACTTAGTACCAACTTTCAAGCAAATAGAGACATTTTATCTAACATGTGATCGATTATCTTTTGATCGATCAAGTGATTGATCAACATACTAAACCAAAACACACTTGATTTGTTATCATCAAAATCTTAACTCTAAAAAAGACTAAGACAAAGGAAAAGTATCCTAAACTTTTCCAATAAAGTATGTTTTAAATTTCGAGGACAAAATTTATTTAGGGGGAGAAATGTCACATCCAGTAATCTGGTAATTAGGAATAAAGATATTCCTAAGCATTTAAGGGCAAAAAATGATAAGGAGAAATAAAAAAATTTTGATGGGAACTACTTATTATTTTCCAAGTTAATTATAGAAGTTTGACTAATTAAGAAAAATTGGTCAAAAAGTAATTATGAAAGAAAAAGTAAGTGTTTCCAAGCCTCAGAAAATTGAGAAAAATTAAGGATAATATTCCTTGAGAATTATAAGAGGTTATATAATTGGTTTATGATCAAATTGCCCTTAGAAAAATTACAAGGGAATTTAAGAGCAATTTAAGCTAAATTAAAGTGTTTTATTTGAAAATTTCCAAATAAATAATTTTAAGTTAAGAAAAATCTTCAAAAAATTCCTATGATGCCTCAAGGAATTAGAAGAGATTATGGGATTAAAAAGAATCCTTTAAATATCTAAGATATTCCATAATTCCCTTGACTAATAGAGAAGTCTTAATAAGAAAGAAAAAATAATTTTTCTTTTTATTTAATTAATGGGAATTTGAGATTGAGATGAAAGGGCATTTTGGAAGAGAAAATAAGGAGAATAAATTATGAACTTGATAAAAAATAATTACAGAGGCCAGAGTACTGTAATTATAGAAAAGAAATTAAACCCAGAGTAAAAGTGCAACGATAAAGTGAAGACTAGAGTCTTGCACTTTACTTGGCCCATACTTTGCCATTTGTCAAGCCCCTAATAGATAGTAATTAAACTTTCCAAGTGTTAAGCCTTAAGTGGAGAGGATTTTGACTTTAGGAATTAATTTTATTTGTTACTTAGTTATTTAAGAGAGAAGTTACAAGGAGGTATAGACAAGTGACATGTGGCATATCATTAAAGGATAGTAGTTGGGATATTTTGAGCATTTAGTGAGCTCTTCCCCTCCCTATTTTCTGATTTTGTTTTGGCCAAGGAGAAGAAGAGGAGAACAAGAGTGATCTTCAAGTGTGAACAAGGAGAAGGGCACTACCTTTGGTCAAGAAATTTGGAATCAAGGTTAATGGATGATTCGAAGTGGTTTTTAGCTTGATTCTCTTGAGTTGGATGGTTAAAATTCCTGTTTCTTCCTTTCTCTTGTGCTGGCCGAAATGATGTTTGAGTAGGGAAGGAAGTGTTGTTGACAAATCTTGTTAGAACACCTTTCAAGTGGTTTAAGATGTTGTTAGAAGTTTTTCACAATAGGTTGTTAGGGACCTTTCAGCCACTTTTAAATCTAGACCCTAGGATGAGTTTTTCAATGTTTTGATGCTTCTATTGTGTTCAAAATGGAAAATGGTGTAGGATAAACCTAAAGGACAAGTGTTGGAAGTATTAGAATCAAAGTTGTGATTTTTGAAAAACAAGCCCTAGTGTTTTGGCCAACCTTGGTTCTTGAGAAAGGGAAATTTTTTTCTTAAATCCAAGCCCATATTTGGATTCTACATGAAAAATGATATAGGAATGAACCAAGAAAGAATTTTTAGGGCTTAAAGAAACAAAGCTCCATAAATCAAAGTTCAAGATTAAAGGTTAAGGAGTTACTTGTGTTTTGACTTTGAATCTTGTATGTTGTGGTTGGTAATATTGCTTCCCCTTTCATGGTTTGTGATTTAGGTTTGTTAATGTGTGAGAGAGGAAGAAGGTTGAAGAATTAAGAGCATTTGAATCAAGGTAGTGAGATTTAATTAACTTTATGCATTGATTGCTTTGTAATTTCATGTGTTATTATATGGTTGAGTTAAATG